>NW_023412842.1:0-39376 GCF_903995425.1 Onychomys torridus
CGGAAGAGAGAATAAATGAAAGCCGACAATGTTTTCATAGTATAGAGAGAGGAATCCTGGGAAACAAAGTCCATCATGGTGATACTGTAGAGAAAGACATCCTGGGAAATGACATCCAAAATTTCATGGTCCTATGGAGCAAGACATCCTGGGAAATGAGTTGTTAAATTTCATGGTGCCTTTGGAAAGGCATCCTGGGAAATAAAGTCCACATTTACTGATGCTGTAAATAATGGCATCCTGAGAAATGAAGTCCATATATAATGATGCTATAGAGAAAGGCATCAAGGAAAATGAAGTCCAGAATATAGTGATGCTCTGGAGAAAAGCATTGTGGGAAATGAAGTTAATCTTAGTGAAGCTGTAGAGAAAGGCATCCTGGGAAATGAAGTCCAGAATGTTGTGTGGTTCTAGAGAAATCCATGCTGGGAAATGAAGACTAGAATGTAATTCTGGTCTAGAAAAAGTCATCCTGGGAAATCAAGTTCAGAATGTTCTGATGCTGTAGATAAATACATTTTGGGAAATGAAGTCCTTATATAGTGATGTTGGAGAGAAAGGCGTTCTGAGAAATGAAGTTCAGCATGTACTGATGCTGTAGAGAAAGGCAGCCTGGAAAATGAACTCCAACATGTAGTGTTGCCTAGAGAAAACCATCCTTGGAAATGAAGTCCAGAATATAGTAATGTTGCAGAGAAAGGCATCCAGGGAAATGAAGTCCATAATATGATGATGCTGTAGAGACAAAATACCGTTTTTTTTTTTTTTTTTTTTTGGTTTTTCAAGACAGGGTTTCTCTGTTTACCTTTGCACCTTTCCTAGAACTCGCTTTGGAGACCAGGCTGGCCTTGAACTCACAGAGATCCACCTGGCTCTGCCTCCCGAGTGCTGGGATTAAAGGCATGTGCCACCATGGCCTGATGAGAAAAAATATCTTTCAATGGAAATTCCAAATATCATGGTGCTATGGAGAAAGGCATCCTGGGACATGGAGTTTAAAGCATTCTGATGGCAAAAAGAGGAAACAGTAACTTTCCTTATGATTCGAAAGTCATGATGGGAAATTAATTTTGATAGATGGACAATACAGAGAAAAGCATCCTGGTAAACGGAGTCCAGCACATTGTGTTGCTTTAAGGAAGATCAACCTAGGAAATGATCCAAGGGGCATGGTGGGAAATGTAGTTCCTAGTAGATGACCAATACACAGTTAGAAAACCTGGGAAATGAAGTCCAAAATGTAGAGACCCCTGACACTAAAGTAACTCTAACCCTAGCACCCCCCCCCGATGCTGACACCCTGACCCTGATCCCCAGCATAACACTGCTGAAAGCACAAGAAACCTGAAGAAGGTCAGGGCCACCTGGTGAGGGTACTAGACATCTACTGAAGAAAAAGGGAAACTCCTGAGAACACAGGACACCTGGGAAATGGAGTCCAAAATGTCATGATGCTGTGGAGAAAGGCATCCTGGGAAATGAAGCCCATATCTACTGATGCTCTAGAGAAATGCATCCTGGGTAATAGTGTCCAAATGTAGTGACATTGTAGAGAAAGGCATTCTGGGAAATAAAGTCCATTTGTACTAATACTATAGAGATAGTCATCATGGGAAATGAAGTTCAAATGTTGTGAGGCTGTAGAGAAAGGCATTCTGAGAATTGAAGTCCAGAATGTGGGGATGCTCCAGAGAATGGCATCCTGGAAAAAAAAAGACTAAATCTACTTATACTATAGAGATAGTCTTCATTGGAAATGAAGTTCAAATGTTATGAGGTTCTAGAGAAAGGCATTCTGGGAAATGAAGTCCATATGAACTAATGTTCTAGAGAAAAGCATTGTGAGAATTGAAGTCCAGAATGTTGGGAATCTCTAGAGATTGGCATCCTGAGAAATGGTTAAATAAATTACTGACGCTATAGAGGAGGCATTCTGGGAAATGAAGTCCATACATAACGATGCTCTAGAGAAATGCATCCCAGAAAATGGCCTCTAAATGTAGTGATGGTAAAGAAAATGGCATGCTGGCAAATGATGTCTGAAATATAGTGATGCTGTAGAAAAAGGAATCCTGGGAAATGAAGTCCAGGATATAATGATGCTCTAAAGAAAGTCATTTTGGGAAATAAGTTCCACATTAAGTGATGCTGTAGAGATACACATAAGGGGAAATGAAGTCCAAGAGTACTGATGCTAGAGAGAAAGGTGTCCTTGAAAATGAAGCCCAGAATGGACACATGCTATAAAGAAATGCATCCTGGGAAATGAAGTCCAGAAAGTACTGATGCTGTAGAGAAAGTCATCCTGGGAAAAGAAGTCCAGAATGTGCTGGTGCAATAGAGAAAGTTATCCTGGGAAATAAAGTCCAAATGTACTGATGGTAAAACAATAAAAATAAAAGTTAAAGGGGCATCCAGAGGAAGGAAGTCCAGAATTTGTTGATGCTGTAGAGGAAGGCATCCAAAAAATTAAGTCCCACATGTAGTGACAGTGTAGGGAAACAAATCTTAGAAAATGAAGTCCCACATGTAGTGATGCTGTCAAGAAAGACATCCTAGGAAATAAAGTTGAAATGTAATGATAATGTAGAGATAGGCACCCTGGGAAATGAAGTGCTTATGTAGTGACGCTGTAGAGAAAAGCATCTTGGGAAACGAAATCCATATGTACTGATGCTATATAAAAAGGCATCTTGGAAAATGAAGTCCATAATGTCGTGGTGCTATGAAGAAAGACATTCTGGGAAATGAGGTCCATATGTAATGATGCTATAAACAAAGTCAATCTGAGAAATCAAGACCGAGTGTACTCATGCTATAGAGGAAGGCATCATCTGAAATGAAGTCCAGGATGTCCAAGTGCTGTAGAGAAAGGCTTCCTGGGAATTGAAATCCAGAATGTAATGATGGTCTAGAGAAAGTCATCCTTGGAATTAAAGTCGAAATATAGTGATGTCATAGAGAAAGCCATCCTGGGAAATGAAGTCCAGCATGACAGATGCTGTTGAGAAAGTTTTCCTGGAAAATAAAGTCCAAATGTACTGAGGCTGTAGAGAAAGGCATTCTGGAAAATGAACTCCTGAATGTACTGATGCTCTAGAGAAAGGCATCCTGGGAAGTTAAGTTCAAATAAAATGATGCTAAAAAAATGGCATTCTAGGAAATGAAGTCCAGAATGTAATGATTCTCTAGAGAAAGGCATCCTGGATATGAATTCCCACATGTAGTGGTGCTGTAAGAAAAAGTCATCCTGGGAAATGGAGTCCAGAATATACTCATGTTCAGAGAAAGGCATCCCGAAAAATGAAGTCCAGAATGTACTGATCCTATTCTATTGCCATGATGTGTATGTAGCAGTGAGAGGACAACTTATGTGTCTGCTATCTATTCATCCTATGTGAGTTCCAGAGATGAAAACCAGGGAATCACTTGGTTGCCAGTTACCTCAATGGTACTTTTTTGTGTTTGAAATTATTTATGTATGTGCTGGCATGTGAGTGTCCATATGCCACACCTGAAGTGTAGAAATAAGAGAAAAATTAGTAGGAGTGATATGGGTTTCTAGAGTATGAACTCAGGACAGTAGGATTAGCAGCAAACACTTTTACTGACAGAATCTACTCTCTGAAATTCATTTGTTGTTTGTAGAAAGCGTTATGACACTAACACATTCAACATGCAAGAAAAAGACAAAAAGAGATATCATTATATCATTTTTATCCACAAATAGTATTTATTAGTCAGTGTCTATTTTCCATTATCTTTAAGAAATGTTTTCAATCAGAAAAAAACAATACTTTATGATTTTAATATTTCAGCTAATCTTATTTCCACATCAATGAGACAGCTCTGTTAGAAATGTCTGTGTTGCACAAGGCTGTGACCTCAACTTGATCACCATATGAAGATGGACACAAGTAGACCCCACAAAGTTGTCTTCTATTCTTCACATTTCTGTAATTGCCTACAAACCATAGTTATATTACACACATGCACGTGCGTTCGCACACACATACAGATACACAAGAATTTTTTTAAAGTAAATGTCACTGCTATTGCATTATCTGGTACCTCTATAACTCCCATAGAAGGCAATGCTTCAAGATATTATGCCAAATGGATAACTGTTGAGGACCGGCAGATGCATGGAACTTCGAATAACATATATATACAAAATATATCATGTTCTATTGGGAAATATTCAGTTGATTACTGATTACCTTAAATTATTAAATCTCTTCCAAATGAATGAAAACGTTTCTTTGGATACACACATAAGTATTTAATATTTTTATATTTTCTATTAAGTATTTTAACATTAACATTGTTAAAATATTTTGCAAAAATAATATTTCTTGATTGAAACCAGGGAATTGTGCTTGCTAGCCAAGTGCTCTACCACTGAGCTAAATCCCCACCCGGAAATGCCTTTCATTTACAAGGCTTTAATGTTATTTTGATCACCATATCAAGTTGGACAAAGGTAGACCTCACAAAGTAAATCTCTTTACCATTACATTATCTGGTATCTCTGGATAATTGCCTTAGAAGACAATACTTCAGGATGAAGTGTCAAATGCATAACAGATGATGACATTAAGATGTATGTAACTTCAAATAAGGTATACATATTCCTAGCACATCAAATTTTATAGTGAAATGTACAGTTGTTTACTAACTTAAATTTCTATATCTCTTTCAGTTAGATGAAAATGTTTCTTTGGATACATACATGAAGTCTTTAATCATTTTCATATTCTCTATGAAGTATTTTAATACTAACATCCTTAAAATGTATTTTGTAAGTAAATTGGTTGCAAAAACTCTGGGATTGGTCCAAGACTTTGGCACAAAATCATGACTTTTACAACTCCAGGGAAAGATGTTTTGACTATGTGGGGAGTCAGGCAACACCTTGAGTTGCTTAGGCCATCTCTGACAGCTGGAACTTCAATAAGACAGTTCAGCACTTGAGGGAGAGTTATCCTGGAGACCTCAAGCTGCTCTGCCCTGAAGGTGTCCTGGACACCTGGAGATGTTTAGCCCACCTCTGATGGCTGTAACTGCAAGGAGACAGTTCAGTCCTGGAGGGCAAGTTAATCCAGATACCTCAAGCTGCTCACAACAACAACTCTTCCCTGAAGGTGTCCTGGATGCCTGGAGCTGTTTATCTCAAACATGGAGGGAAGATTTTCTGACTTCTCAGGAAAGGCAGGCTTGGGACTGCTTCAGCAGGGAAGGGTATCCTAACTGTTCAGGAAAGTCAGAGATTCCTGACTGTTGGGGAAATTCAGGCTACATCTGGTGTGATAGGTGATGGTCTACCTGCGGGATAGAGCAATCCTGCTCTTCTCCTGGAGAGATGCTGCAGCTGAGTTTTGCTCAGCTCCCACTTAAGGGGGCTTCCTAGAAAAGCCCTACTTCTCTGGCCAAAGAAATTACAAAAATGTAGCAATCTACTCTGGCTCAGGAGAAAAATCTTGCTTTTCAGCTCTTTTGCTCTGTCTACTCAGCAAGGATCTTCCATTCAGCTCTCCCTTCCTCAAACCACTATAAGCTATCTCAGCAAAGCTTTTCTGTTCAGGTCTCCCTTGCTCAATCCACTATGGGATATCTCAGCAAGGTTCTTCTATTCAGCACCCCCTTGCCCAATCCAACTTGGGATGTCCCAACAAGGTTCTTCTGTGCACCAGTGAATGAAGGTCTTCACAACCCAAAACACTATTGAAAAAGAAATTAATTAGGAACAAGGAGTCCAGGAGAGTAGGTGCTTCTACAAGGGTGGAGACAACAACTCTCAATTGACCAGGCACAGCAGTTTATATAGGATGTTTTGGGGATGAATTCAACCAATCAGTTTTCTTTTTTCTGCCCAGGGAGTGGCCAGTATTGTGGGCTAGGGAAAGAGATGGTCCTGATTACAGAGACAAATAGTTTTCCTTTCACGGGTCTTTCTTGGCTTTTTGACACTGCCTTCAAGGCCAGGGCTCATCTCTTTCACTGACTCTGATGCTAGGGACCAAGAATGTTATTTTGGCACCAGTTTCAGAGTCAGGGCATGTTTCCTTGTTTCATTTTTCTGGCTCAGGTCCAAAACACAAGGTGTGTTTCTTTCCCTGGTCCTGGGTTCTAGGTACAGGATTGTACTGTCCTCTTCTGTGATTGGTTGGTTTCACAAGTCAGTTGACCAGGGGCAGAGAAGGCTAGTTTGAGCCAAACTGTTTTTCATTCACTGGGCATATCTGAACCATCATTTTCTAGTTCTGGGTTCCAGGGTCATGGTGGATTTCTTTTGCCAACTCATTACCCCTACAGTTTTGACAAAACAACAATCAATGGCAGTACATCATCTACACTTAGAATTGTACTCAAGGATCATATATTCTAATGTATACATGACTAATTACTGACATTCAAGCCAGGCTGGATAACAAACGTTTCAAGTGCATTTGTGAATATTAAATATTACAAATACAACCATTAACAAAATTCCATCACCCTTATACAAACACCCTTACTTGGAAAGTGTGATCACATACTGCCTGAGAGTTAAAGTAAAATGAATTACTTCCATGACAGCCATTCCATTCTATACAAGGCAACAGATAAATACCCCTGAATAAGGAAAAGTGTAAAACAAGATGAACAAAAGCCACAGAAAGAATAGAAGGACCACAAAATAAACTTTACTAATTGAATTTGCCACATATATCCCACACATCAAAGTCTTTCTCATATGCTGCCAAATAGAAGCCACAATGGCTTCCTCACATCGGTTTTAGTGATACTTGTTAATAATTTATTTACTTCAAATCTACAATGAAAAGACTTAAAGTTTTTTTTTTTCATTTGAAACCTAAAACAACTGTGATACCTGAAGTGTTAAGCAAAGTTCATTCCCTGGACCAAGATCAGGTTTTGGATGACTTCCAGTAATTCTTGCAACAAGAAGCTCCAAGGGTCTAACCTACATGGGAACCAGAATGCACATACATATATCCAGAGGAAGACACAAACACACACACACACACACACACACACACACACACACACCATAATTAAAACAGAAATAAACCATTAAAATAATTATCAATCATGAATGTTTTTCTGTTATCATTCTCATAACATGGGTTTTGAGGCATCTAAATGATTACAGAGTTTTTCTCCATCATGAATTGGTCCATATAATAGAAAGCAAGCATCAAGTCTTGAAGTCTGAGTAATCTCTCATCTTCAATCTGTGATATCATTTGAGAAAATTTTGAAAATGGTACACTGCAGGAAGAAATCAGTCATGAGGGTTGTCCTGAGCATTGACATCTGCACACCATTTCCAATTTACACATTTGCTTATTGCTGCAGGACAAGAAGGTGAATTCTTAGCTGTTCTTTTAGCTGCCATATCTGACACTTGTTTCCATGCCACTTTTAAGAGCTTCATGTATTGCTGTGGAACCCAGGGCCAAATTAAACCCTTTTCTAAATTCACATAGATATGTTCTATTATCAAAGCAACAGAAAAGGCATATCTATGAAATTTTAGACCAGAATTCATTATCTCATGTATTTGAACAGAGGTATGAAATCTAGCATGTTACTTATCATTTAAATTTATAGGCCTTTTGTCCATATTTGTTGAAATATGTAAACAAAATAAAAAGAGATATTATAATGATTATTCAGTAATAGACACATTTTAGATTTTTTTCCTAAATAATTCACTTTTTGCAATTGAATTTAAGTATGTTGGCTGAGGATCATAACAATTTATATATAGTCAGATTTCCTTTGGTATGAGTTTCTTTCAAATCTTCAAAGTATAATGTCATATTGAAATGCTTTAAGAGACCAATTGCACACTAAAATTTTACAGTTACAGGGTTACTTTGTGTTTTTACTAGGCATTACCACATTGATTATACTCATAGGGTTTCTCTCCAATATGTGTTTTTATATAGGGTTGAGCAAGGGCTTTACCACACTGTTTAAATTCATAGGGTTCTTGTCAATTATGTGTTCTTTCATGAAATTGAAGAGTGTTGTGATGTACAAAGGCTTTACCACACTGATTGGAATTGTATGGTTTCAATCCAGTACGTGTTCTTTTGTCTTTGAAGATGAGAGTGATGAGCAAAGACCTGTAAAACACTGATTACATTCATAGGGTCTCTCTCCAGTATGTGTTCCCTTAAGTACTTGAAATTGACCGGGCTGTGCAAATACTTACCCACATTGTATATATTCGTAGGGTGTCTCTCCCGTATGTGTTCTTTCATGCAACTGAAGAGAATTGTGATGAGCAAAGGCTTTACCCATTGTTTACATTCATAAGTGTCAAAGAGAAAGATGTCAGGAACCAAACATGAAACATGGAGTAGTATTAGCCGGGCAAGAGAACAAGTTACAAGACCACTGCCCTTCCCCAGAACAGTAACACCTGTTGACTAACCAGAGGCTCCCAAAGATAAGAAGACAATTCACAATCAGGTGTCATGACAACCAAGCGGAAAGAGCATGCCATTGTCAGGTAGCCTACCAACAGAATAAATGGCCCCTTTCCAGTGACGTTAGCTGACATCTTGCAGTTGCACGATTTGCACTTCTCCCATGTACTGCACCCCTTCCACTCCTCTTCCCCTTCCCTCCTTCCTGTCCCATCCCCTCCAATGCTATGTAAGTCTTGCTGAGAAAAATAATATTTGCAGCATCATCAGAATCCTATCTTGCTGTTGTCTTTCGTGTCCCATGTTCCTTTCATTTGCTCCAACAGATGAGTTGCACCTTTGAAACCTGGCTTGCTGGGGCACATATGGTTTCTCTCTAGTATGTGTTCTCTTATGTACTTGTAGATGACTGGGCTGTGCAAATGCTATCCCACATTGTATACATTCATAGGTTTTCTCTCCCATATGTGTTCTTTGATGCAACTGAAAAGAATTGTGAAGAGCAAAGGCTTAACCACATTGTTTGTATTCTAGAATTTCTATCCATGATGTGTTGTTTCATGTAATCGAAGACAACTGTTTCAAGTAAAGGCTTTACCACACTGATTACATTCATTGTGTTTCTCTCCAGAATGTCTTCTTTTATCTACTTGAAGAGAACCGGGATGTGCAAAGACTTTACCACACTGATTACATTCATAGGGTTTCTCTCCAGCATGTGTTCTTTTATGTACTTGAAGATGACTGCACTTTGTAAAGGCTTTACCACATTGATAACATTCATAGGGTTTCTCTCCACTATGTGTCCTTTCATGCATTTGAAGAGTACTCTTTTGAGCAAAGGTTTTACCACACTGATTACATTAATAGGGTTTCTTTCCAGTATGTGTTCTTTTATGTACTTGGAGATGATTGGACTGTGCAAAGGTTTACCACATTGTTTACATTCATATGGTTTCTTTCCAGTATGTGTTCTTTTATGTACTTGAAGAAGACTGGAATGTGCAAAGGCTTTACCACACTGATTACATTCATAGCGTTTCTCTCCAGTATGTGTTCTTTCATGTAATCAAAGAGCACAGTATTGAGCAAAGTCTTTAGCACAATGATTACATTCATAAGGTTTCTCTCCAGTATGTGTTCTTTTATGTATTTGAAGAGAATTGTGATGTGCAAAGGCTTTACCACATTTTTTGCATTCATAGGCTTTCTCTCCAGTATGTGTTCTATTATGTACTTTAAGATATTTGTGATGTGCAAAGGCTTTACCACATTGTTTACATTCATAGGGTTTCTCTCCAGTATGTGTCCTTTTATGTACTTGAAGATAACTGCGATGTGCAAAGACTTTACCACACTGATTACATTCATAGGGTTTTTCTCCAGTATGTGTACTTTTATGTACTTGAAGATGACCAGGCTGTGCAAAGGTTTTACCACATTGTTTACATTCATAGGGTTTCTCTCCAGTATGTGTTCTTTTATGTATTTGAAGATGACCAGGCTGTGCAAAGGCTTTACCACACTGATTACATTCATAGGGTTTCTCTCCAGTATGTGTTCTTTTATGTACTTGAAGATGACCAGGCTGTGCAAAGGCTTTACCACACTGATTACATTCATAGGGTTTCTCTCCAGTATGTGTTCTTTCATGTAATTGAAGAGCACAGTATTGAGCAAAGTCTTTAGCACAATGATTACATTCATAGAGTTTCTCTCCAGTGTGTCTTCTTTTATGTACTTGAAGATGACCAGGCTGTGCAAAGGTTTTACCACATTGTTTACATTCATAGGGTTTCTCTCCAGTATGTGTTCTATTATGTACTTTAAGATATTTGTGCTGTGCAAAGGCTTTACCACATTGTTTACATTCATAGGGTTTCTCTCCAGTATGTGTTCTTTTATGTACTTGAAGATGACTGGAACGTGCAAAGGCTTTACCACATTGTTTACATTCATAGGGTTTCTCTCCATTATGTGTTCTTTTATGTATTTGAAGATAATTTTGCTGTGCAAAAGCTTTACCACATTGTTTACATTCATAGGGTTTCTCTCCAGTATGTGTTCTTTTATGTATTTGAAGATAATTTTGCTGTGCAAAGGCTTTACCACATTGTTTACATTCATAGAGTTTCTCTCCAGTGTGTCTTCTTTTATGTACTTGAAGATGACCAGGCTGTGCAAAGGTTTTACCACATTGTTTACATTCATAGGGTTTCTCTCCAATATGTGTCCTTCTGTGCAATTGAAGAGTACTGTTTTGAGCAAAGGCTTTACCACACTGATTACATTCATAGGGTTTCTCTCCAGAATGTTTTCTTCTATCTATTTGTAGAATTTTACATTGAGTAAAGGCTTTGCCACTTTGATTACACCCATAAGGTTTTTTAAGGTTATGTGTAGTTTCATGCCTGTGAAGATGTCTGTTTTGTGCAAAGGTTTTACCACAATGATTATATTCATAGGATTTCTCTCCAGTAAGTGTTTGTTCATGCCTTTGAGGATGAGTGTGACATACAAAGACTTTACCACACTCAGTATATTCACGTGCTTTCTCTGTACTATGATTTCTTTTATGCCTGCAAGAACAATTGAAACATTTAAAAACTTTATCACATTCATTGCATTGCTGAGTCTTTATATCTGCAAGAATTAATTTTACAATTTGTCTAAATATAAAGAGAAATGAGATCTTAAGGTTTTAACATGTTATTTACACTCCTGTTCATCCCCTGCATTAAGGATGGCTTTGCATATTTGAACATGCCTGTGATGATAAGAGCCTTTATTACTGGCTCATATTTATGGCATCATTTTTCTTTGAGGTTTTTCACATATTTAAAGAGAATTTGGACATTTACCTCATTTATTCCATTGATAAAGTTTCCTATACTGTAAGTTCCTGCTACATGTTCATCGTTAACCAGGACAAACAGAAGCATTTAAACAGTCTTAGTACTCATAGGGCATTTTTGTGGTGTGCTTGTTGAACTATTCTGAATGAAGTTGGAAACCTTGTTGTTTGTAAACTTGAATCACATTCAACAAGTTATATTCAACATTGAACTATGATATATCTTCTAATTGTTCTGAGATTGAAAGATGTACATTGCTTCTTTCCATATTCTTATGTTCATAGAGCTGGTATCATGAGTGACATATGATATAACATATAAAGAAAGATTAAAAACAATAATATTTTCACATTTCATTTACAGTTGGACGTTCTGTTCCTCATCAACATGTGGTATAGGGAATAATGTTTCTCTACAACCCCCCCCTTAACTCTTGAATCTAACTACCCATCTAACTAAAATTAGCAAGACAGAACAACTATATAAGTAACTATATTATAGACTATTTGCTTATTTCAAGGTTGTACATATATTCTTATCACATATTCAATGAGTATAATTTTGTTATATAAATGCTATGAAACTAAATGGATTGTCAGTTGTAAACCATAGCTTTGATGAAGCTATTATTCAAATGTTGATTTCTGTTAAGCCATTGATTTTTGTGTTCCTTCTTAAAAGAATCACTTGCAAACACAATTCACTTTTCTGCCATTGAGGTACATGTGTTTATGAGCATTTATTGATCAACAATGTATTTTAAGCTGTGATTATTTACACTGCTTCATCTAATTAAAACTTCCAGATAAATTATATATATCCAGAAGCCCATTTCTATCAGCTTTCACAAGAAAATTACCTTCCATGTTTTTGAGAACTTTGACAATGTTCTTCAACTTTAAGATCTTCCCAATTGTAGCCTAAGATATAGGACAAGAATCATATATGAATTATTACAAGAAACTGAAAATTTTACATTAATATCTTCAGATATTCTCAGAATGAAATCTGACTTATTCAGCTCATTCTTTCACATTCTCAATCAGAATTGTAGAAGAGCATCAATAATCAATCAATAGGTATCCCCTTATTTAAAATATGAAGGAAAATTTACAGTATTACCTATAGCAATGAGGTTCATATAGGTCTCCAGCATCACATCTTTGTAGAGATTCTTCTGTGAAGGATCCATCAATGCCCACTCTTCCTGAGTGATGTTGACATGCACATCATTATAGGTCACTGCATTCTAAAATATGCCATACATAAATGTGCCATCCAGATGTATAAAACAAAAAGCATGATATAACATTGTAAATGTGTGCTTCTTTGACAATATAGCCACACAATTCTGGTGACTGCCACACGTATTTTATGACTCAGACATTACAATGAAATCATCAAGTTACTTCACAAACAAACTCAATAGGAGGTTTACAACAATTATTTATGAATGCTTGGAATTGGATATCGTCTTGCAAGAGAAATTCCTATTAACAGAGTTAGAGAGACAAGAAAAGACTTCAACAGTACTGAGCACATATCAAAGAAATTGCATGAACCATTACTAAATACAACAAAAATTTGTAAGCTGAGTGTAATGGCTCATGCCTTTAATCCCAGAACTTAGAAGGTAGAAGCAGATATATGTGCTTCTGAGTTGAAAGTTACCCTCGTCTATGTAATCAGTTATAGGACAACAAAAAAGTAAATATTAAGAACCCATCTGCACTTTAACTTCCATCAAACAAACAAAAAGATAAGATGAACTCGGAGATTGTTTTACTGAAGTTCCTAAAAGGAGTCAGGCATTCACTCTAGTTCTGTATTCATCTTCTAAAAATCTGAATTGCTCCAGTTTAAATTGTACTTTCATAAATCTTACTAAAATGGCTGTGCATTTAAACAGTTACAAATGGAAAGATGATTACATTTGAAATATCATTGTTGGTCATAAATAATCAATACAGGGAAGAAGAGATGGTTGAGAAGTTCAGAACTCTTACTGGTCTTGTATGTATTGGGGGTCATTATTGGGCAATGTTGGCCAACCTTCAATCTCAGCATGTGGGAGCAAATGTCAGGTGAATCTATGAGTTGGAGGTCAACCTGGTTAACAGAGCTACATTTAGTAGAGTCAGGGCTACTCAGAAAAAGTTTGTGTTCAGGAACAAAAATAAAAACTACAAAATTTAGAAAAACCTGGGTAGTAAAATGGCTTAGAATTGACTATCAAATCCACCAATTGTATCTTATCTGATTTAGTGACACTATGCATACTGATGGTGAAGTCATGACAGCACAAGAAGGAAGCTGGCTGATTCATTTCACCCACAATTTAGTAGAAACACAGAAAAGGAAATGGGTTGAGGGCATCACCACCACCAATGATATATTTCCCTTTTTTTTAAATTTATTATATTTGTGTTTTAATTTTACATATCAGCCATTGGTTCCACTATCCTCCCGTTCCCTCTGGTGGCCAACCTTCACCCGACACCCTCCCCTCCATTCCCATCTCCTCCAGGGCCAAGACACCCCTGTGGATTCATTTAAACATGGTGGATTCAGTACAGGCAACTCCAGTCCCATCCTTCCAGGCTGAGCATAGTGTCCAGGTTCCTACTCCTGAAGGATCCACTAGCAACCCAAGGAAAGTCACCAAGGAGAGAAACATGTTCAAATACCTCATCCTATCTGGGAGCTTTACATTCAGTTGACTAGATTCTGACCCAGGTCATTTTAGGTTTAGGATCATCCATGAAAAAATGCATTTAGTCATTTCAATGATGCTCATAGTCTGCAACAGCCCCTACACTGTTCAAATACACAAAATTTCTTTTGACACTCAAGACCAATTCTGGACTGTGTCATCTTATAAAATCAAAGAACATGTTAAATCTTCCCAACATACAAATGACACAGAAAACCCATGTTCATTCCAAAGAGGAATTGAGACATAGTGAGGAAAGAAAACAGGAAGATTGAAACCCCACAGGACAACAATCAAATCTACTATTTCTGCATCAGACACATGGGGCTTCATTTTCAAAGGGCTTAGATTTCTATCTCACCACAACTTCCTATTCATCTCTCTCTTTGGTTACTTCTACTCCATTTATGCAGCTAGTTCTCCATGAAAGATGACTCATAGCCTAAGTATCTCAACATCTTATAGTCTCAAAATACAACCCAAATGATAGAGGTTCTTAAAAAGAAATGAATAAATCTCTTAAATAAATTTATGAAAGCACAAACAATTGGAGTAAAGAAATAAAGAAATCAATAAAGCCAAGAAAAAACAAACAAATAGTTGAAGGAAACAAATAAATCTGTTTAAGACCTCAAATGAAAACAGAAACATTAAAGAAAACAGAAACTGGGGTTATTACACAAATGAAAAGTGTAGGACAAAAAACAGGAAGTACAGACCAAGTTTCACCAATAAAATAGAGAAATAGAAGAAGGAATATCAGGCACTAGGGATACAATAGAAGAAATAGACACATCAGTCAAGAAAATGTTCAATAAAGAAATTTCTTGACAAAAAACAACCAGGTAATCTGGGAAGACGTGTTTCAGGGACTATGTGGGTCCACCTCTCAATAGCCCCATCCCAGGGTCCAGAAAAAGTATATAACCAGTGGGTAATTTAATCTTTCATGACAGGAAATGAGTCTACATACAATAAACTTTTTATTCCATACACCTTATTCTTCTGAGCCAGTTTCTTTGTCTAAACTCCTATTCTGCACTCTTACCTAGCATCTTTCTTACCTGATTCATTTCTGCATTTATCTTCTTTCACCTCTAAGTTCTATCTTAATTCTCTCATCTCAGTTCTGCCCCATCTAGGTTCTCATCCATCTAGTCCTTTTCCATATTAACTACTCTCCCATCTCCTTCCTTGTCATCTTGTGCTTCCTTATCTGGCATCTTCTGTCTTGTTGCTCTAGTACTCTCTTGTAGCCCTTCAATCTAGTTCTTTCCCATTTCCATACATTCCTCTCCAGTTCTTAACAGTCTAGTTCTTCTACCCTCTTTTCTCTTCTCCGACCACCCCACTCTGAAAATAGAACCTCACTTTCATTCCTTTGACCCTTATCTCTCCAAGATATCTCTGCTCCTGCTGTTTCTGGCAAGTGTGCTCAGACATTAGACAAGTAGGCTAGGCAGGTTCCATCATAGCTAGATGTACCTTAAGTAGGTATCCTTTAGTTCTGAGTTAATTGTTATGGTGAATCTAAAACAACCAATAAGACTTTAGAAATGAGAGGGGAGAGGGGCAGGTATACTGGCCAGTGAGTTGAATAGAAATCTAGTCTTTGAAATCAGGTCAAGAACAGCCAGAACTACACATTAAGAACCATGTCTTCATGGCAAAAAATCAACAAAAAAGACAGAAAAAACTCAGAGGATTTTACTGAAGTTTCTAGAAAGAGTTATGCATTTATTACAGTTCTGTTTTCTTCTTTAAGAACATGAAGTGCCCCAATTCAAACTGTAACATAAGTAAGATTTTGCTAAAAGGCACTGCAAACAGTTATAAATGGACAGATGAAAACATTAGCAATATAAATGTTGATCAAATATAATCAACACAGGGCAGGAGAGATGTTATAGCAGCAAAGTGCCCTTGCTTGTTTGCATGGAGGTGTGCTCAATTGCCCTTGCTTAATTGGGGGCTCACAACTATTCCTTTTTGCAACCTCAGGGTTTGTAAGACCATCATTTGGTCACTGAGAGGACCAGGTATCCATGTGATGTATATCCATGCACAGTGGTAAAATATTCATATTCACTTAAAAATTCAAACAAAACACAACGCAAAAAGGTCATGCACCTGCTATCCAATGACTCAGAAGGCTCAGGCAGTATGAGTGTCATGAGTACATGCCATCCTGAGAAACAGAATGACACCCTCTGCCTAATTGTAAAGTAAAATATATGTCTGAAAATCTGTAAAACAACATATGTTTGACATGTACAAAAACCTACATCTCAAGCCCATCACCTAATAGTATTAAAACAAAAAAACTAGGAATGTTGGCCCTCCTATCATCCCAGGATGTAGGGGCCAGAATTAAAGAGATCTCTGGGTTTGGGGCTAGCCTAGCATACAGAGCTCCATTCAGGACAGCCAGGACTACATAGATAAACCTTGTCTTCAAAAATATACAAAGAAAAAAAATTTAAAAGAGCAGCAAATGCCTCAGCACTGAATAGCAATTGTTTCTATTGATTCCTATGTGAGGAATGTCATCCAGAAAGTCTCCTCCTACTCAAGGTTTCAAAAGCATTTTAAAGAAATCACCAAGAAGAAATGTGTTTCCAAATACAATACCTACTCTGGGAGGATTTTCAATCAATTACATTCTGACCCAAGTCATTAATGCTCATGGTCGTTCATGAAGAAAATGTATTTAGTCACTTCAGTGATCCTGATAGTCTGCAACAGCCCTTACATTGTTCAAATGTCCAAAGTATCTTCTGATACTCAACATGATCTCTTGACAGTGACATCTTGTAAAATTAGAAGAGTTACATCTTTTGAACATACAATGGCACACAGTCCCATTCTCATTGAAAACAGTGAGGGAAGGTTGAACCAAGAAGAGACTGAATCACAACAAGTAAAACAACAAATCCTGTATCTCTGTCTCAGATTCAAGGGGCTTTAGTTCCCAAGAGCTTAGATGGCCATTTCTCTTCAACTTTCCATGCATCTCTGTCTCTGGTTACTTCTACACCCTATACACAGCTACGTCTACATGGAAGATGCCTCATAGCTGAAGAATCTCAACATCTTGTGGTCACAATGCAACCGAGATGTCATGATTTCAAATGTATTTCTGATTAATTATGGATATACCACCCAGGCTGAATAACAAACCACTCAAGAGAATCTGTGAAGACATAAAACCAAAAGCAGGGACAAACTCTCAAAGACACCAGTTTGGGGATATTATGAATAAAGCTGCTATGAACATAGTTGAGCAAGTGTTCTTGTGGAAGGATGGAGAAGCATCTTTTGGGTATATGTCCAAAAAAGTTATAACTGGGTCTGTAGATAGGTCAATAGCTAATGTGTGAAGGAACCACCATATTAATTTTAAAGCTGTACAAGTTCCCACTCCCCCCAGCAATAGAGGAATGTTCCCTTTACTCCACTTCCACACCAGAACATGATGTTTCATGTGGTATTAATCTTACCCATTATGACAGGTTAAAAATAAATCTCAAAGTACATTTTTAGCACATCCTTGATGGCTAAGTGTGGAACTTTTTTTTTTTAATTTTTTCTTAGCCATTTTAGATTCCTCTGCTGAGAATTCTGTGTTTAGATCTGTACTTCATTCGTATTCGTTATTTGGTTTGTTCATGTCTAGTTTCCTGAGTCCTTATTATACTAGGTGAGACAACTGAGGAACACAACATGATATGTACTCATTTATAAGTGTGTATTAGCTGTTAAGTAAAGAGTAATCACAGTGCAACCCAGAAAGCCAGAGAAGATCAGTAACAAGACAGCTGTAGTGAGGGATGCATAGATCTCCCTAGAAAGAGGAAATAAAATAGATTTTGTGGGTGGATGGGCAGCAGGTGTAGGAATGATCAGAAGAGGAAGGAAAGGACAGAGGGAGAGAATACATGGAAAGATGATTGGAATATGGGAGGTTTTAGGGGGCAACGTAAAAATCTAGTTCACTGGAAATTTCCAGGAAGCTATGAGTGTGACTGAAGTGAGGACGCCAAGTAATTGAGAATACAGAACCAGAACTTGACAGATTCTGTAGCCACACAAGTCTCCCAGTGGTGATAACAATCAAGCCAAAAAATATTTGAACCAAACTTGTCCTGCCTGCATGATACGCTGGGGCAACAGCAGCTCAGAGCTTGTATAATGCCCAACCAATGACTGGTGTAACTTGAGGCCACAAGAGGGAGCCCATGACCAACACTGCCTGGATGTTCAAGAACTGGAAGTCAAATGGCTCAGAGAATTAAGGGAGGACCAAATACCAAAGATGGCAAAGAAAAAGTCAAGGAAATGATTCCAAATCTATTCTACTATAAACAGAGAATGGTGCCTGTTTCACCACTGGAATGCCATCTGAAACAACCTAGTAATTTCCTTTGCAAAACACAGATATTTCACTTCTTTGTTTCTTTTTCGCTGGAGATATGCATGAGTTATCAATAGTAAACATGCAACAAAATCAATATTTTATCTAAGAAATCAGCCCATTGCTTTTAACTATGGCTTACTCAGTTTCTTTGAGAATGGAGAAAGTAAGAAAGATTTGGAGCCAAAATATTGTAGAAATGACCTCTGGCTATATTTTTTATTGAGTCCAATTTCCCAATGAAATGCTAAGACCTTGACCTCCACTTCATTACTCTCAATTCTCCCTTCTCAGCAGTCCTACAAGATTGGCCACTTAAGTCTGTGTAAAGTTTTCTATGGCTTTTTGCCATCTAAAATCTTAATATCTTCAACATTTCTCCAAAAGTCATCAATCCTAGGACCTATGCTGCAACAAACTCACTTGTGATGTCCTATGTTTTGTGCTAACTTTCTTGTTTCTTGCTGTGATTAAATTTTCCATCTGAAAGTGTCTTAGGTAATAAAAGGGTTTATTTGGATATTACTGTATCATAACCCATCAATGTGGGAGCTTAGAATAGAAACTCAAGCTAGCACCTGAAGTCAAAAATCCATGGAGAAACTTTGTTGTTTCTCTTGCCTGGCCACTGTCTTGTGTCAGCTACCTTTCATATCCAGCCCAGGCCCACTTGCTTACGGATATTGCCATGCTCAATGGAAGAGGCTTCCTACATTAATCTCCAATCAACACAATCTCTCAACCACACAGTAACCAGCAATTCTGATCTGGGCACAATCTCAGTTGATGTTCCTCCAAATGACTCAAGGCTAAATCATGTAGATAGCAAAAGTTAATTAAGAAAAAGAGACAATGATACCTCACAAGGTTTTAGAAACTCAAAATCAATGTATTAATTAACTATATCGATCATTTAACCAGAAACAAAATGAAATATGAAGATAGCGACAACTGGAAACACACACATGTCTAGGAATGAGGATAAAAAAAGGCTCTAAGTTTAAAAAAAAACTAAGTGTTCTGTACACATATCTCACAAACAAACAAAAAACATCAAGGGAATCATAACATAATAATGTAAATTTTTGTGAACACAAAAATTGGTGAAGGTTCATAATTTTCCAGAGAAACAATCTAATTAGATGCCAATAAAACTAAAAACATAGATAGCTCCTGTAGTGGATAGGCATCCCAGCATTGGCCTGGAAGTTCCAACCCCCACTGAGGCTTCGGTAATGGTCACACCCACAAGGCGGGGCAGAGGAGGAAGCAGAAGACGAAGGATCGGGAAGAACTCACTCTCTTGGTTTCGGGACGCCGGACGCGAGAGGTGGACCGAGCAGAGTTCTCCAGAGAACGCCGCCGCCGGACTACCCTCTACCTTGCCAGACTCTACGACCTACCCCTTCATTTGTAAGTTACCCCACAAAATAAACTTTCCTTTTAACTACGTGGAGTGGCCTTAATAATTCCATCAATATCTGGCGCCCAACGTGGGGCAAATTCCAAAGGCCCAGGCGGCTCGCTACCTCAGCCTCCTCCTGGCTGGCAGCTGGCGGGCACCTAAAAATGCCTGCAAAGTTCCATTTAACCAGGGGATGCCTACACGGTCCCATTCCCGAAAAAGGGAACAACAAGTCGGGTGTCAGTTTCCTGGCTTAGCCCCCAGACCAGCGAAAACCGCTGTGAGTGAGGCATTCCCACTCCTCCCTGAGTGCCGGCTCCTCCAGGATAATGGAAATACCCATCTTCCAGAAATCATAAGGCCTTGGATATCCGGATGTTTACAGCAGAAAGAAAGAATCTATTGGTACCAATCTACACAGGGTAAGATATCACTGTCTAACATCTATATCTCTATCAATCTAGAATAGTTGTGGTTCCAATTTAATCATAAACCAAGCTGGCTTTGGAGATGGAACTGGCTCACTCCTTCTCTAAACCCAAGCATATTGATAAAAGAAAAGGTTGAGAGATTCTTCAGTCCCATATCATGAGAGCCCTCTGGCGTGAGACAGAAGGAAACCAATTATAAGGAACCATTATCTTCAAGATTCTAATTCTCTCCATGCTTACTCTTGATTTCTTGGAATCCTTTCTTACATGTCATGACATCTTTAAATCCAAACCTTCCATTCTGATAAAAAATAAGTTTTTTCCAATAGCAATCTCTGAAGTCTCCAGAAGGAAGATGGGGCCCCAACAACGACAACAACTCTACCCAATCCAGAATGATGCCATGGTAATCATCATCATACTACACTTCTTGCCAAAATTTCAGACAGCCTTACCCATTACTCTGAGAGTTGCTGCAGAATCTACAGTTAGTCTACCTGAGATTTAACTATCTGAGCTTTCTCACAATACCCAACAGAGATACCATCGCTCCCTAAACAGCAGGAAGCAATTCTAAGAAAACGACGCCCCTTCTCCCTAAGGTTCATATTTCTCAGGGTTATGGTTCTATGGTTGGGGGTGGAAGAAACTGTTAAACTCAGTACTCTCCTTAAGGAAAGAAAATATGTCTCAAAAAAAAAAATGGGAAAAGAAGAAATGGAATGAATAGGTATAAGATATTATGGTAGACTGTCATATACATTAGTAAACAAATTTAGTAATATAGCAGCCTTTGCACTGTTATGAATTCTTATATGTTGATAAAATTATAAACCTTTTACATTCCTATTTAAGATAATTTGTATATTGATACAAATACAGAACTATGTTTGTTATATTGTACACATATTTTTACTCTCATGTGAAATATTTGTATATTGATACAAATGTGAATTTATATCTGTCATACTGTATGTATGTTCTACTTCTGTTTAAGATATTCTGTATACTGATATATATTTAGGATTATTATCATATTGCATATTGCACTATACATTCCTACCTCTGTTAAAGTTATTTTGTGTATTGTCACAATTTAAAGTCATTGTCCTTTTACTGTACATCTGCTCACAGACTGTTTGCCTTATTTATAGGAAGCTTAGTCCTTAGGTTGTTTAGGTAGATAAGACTTACATAGTTATTGTCACCTATGCTTGTCATCTCTATAATTATGTTAGTTAGGTTATCCAGATTTATAAATACATAGGTCAGATGGACAGGTAATCTTCAAACACTTCATGGACCTAGAGAACATGGCATTTAAATAACTTAGAATTCTGTTGACATGAGACATAACTGCTCCTGGCAGCACCAATTTGATCCCGAGAGAATGTTGGGCTTCTAAGACATTTCCATTTGGAAGTTTGTCTTCTTGGCACAAAATGGCCTACTGGGCAAAGAACTGCCCTTGCCTCAACTGCTGACAGTACAAATGCTGTCCTTTCTGGACAAGTGGGACACAAGGAAAGCGACCACTATACTTTGCCAAGACAGGGTAAGATGGTCTTTCAGAATTCCTGCTTCTGAAAATGGTCTGTCAGATACTCTAGGCCTGTAGCCAATTTGAATGCACCAACGATACTGAGAAACATTAGGTGACTGTCCAGGCTGCTAGCTGTCTCTGTCTACTCTTGCAAGACTCCCGAAAGTTGCTTGCGTCCTTCTCTCATTTCTCAGATAATATTATATTCCTTCTCAGGTCTTTGATGAGGTTGGAGATTAGCAGTTATAGTTACAACTTAGTATATATACATATATAATATCTTAGATAGGATATATTAGGTATTAGACTCAGGTTCTTTAGGATAGGACACCTTTTGGAATGATCTTTGTAACACGCCACCTATCCATGCCCTAGACTTCCCTGGATTTTACTATGTGTTTTTTGCTTGATATTGTTTGTACTTATTGTAATTCCAACTTATCTAGGTCATTATCCCTCATTACTCCTGGACAATATTTGATAACCATCTCTTTGTATATAGTCTTGTATTAGGTTAGAACTTTCTTATTTAGACAAAAGGGGGAGATGTAGTGGATAGGCATCCCAGCATTGGCCTGGAAGTTCCAACCCCCACTGAGGCTTCGGTAATGGTCACACCCACAAGGCGGGGCAGAGGAGGAAGCAGAAGACGAAGGATCGGGAAGAACTCGCTCTCTTGGTTTCAGGACGCCGGACGCGAGAGGTGGACCGAGCAGAGTTCTCCAGAGAACGCCGCCGCCGGACTACCCTCTACCTTGCCAGACTCTACGACCTACCCCTTCATTTGTAAGTTACCCCACAAAATAAACTTCCCTTTTAACTACGTGGAGTGGCCTTAATAATTCCACCAATAAGCTCCACTGAAAAAATCAAGACACAAAGACACACCTACAAATACATATAATAGTCCTTTAGTAAGAACTATAAGATTAAAAAATCTCTGGTCATCACTCATATTGTGCATGCCAGTTCTCTCATTTGCTAATAATGAAAAATGATTTGGATGAGGAAGGCTGTTCCTCCAAAATTAGAGAGATTAATTTGAAGCTTTCTGGTATTTTAACTTTATAGAAAATAGTTTTGACCACTAAAAGATCTCATTCTCCCATGATAAAGAAAATGATATTTTCTAGGAGACACCAATTTGTTTCCTATGCTTGATGACTGGATGTGAGTCTGAATCAGTGAGCAAATGAAAACTTTTCCAAATGAAATATAGGATAACAGATTATTAAATCAAGAGTATATGTTTTATATCATACATCTAAAACAACTTAGTTTGCTCTAATACCCTTATAAGTCACAAGAACTTTTGAAAACAATTTATAACAGGATACCTGATTCCAAAGCTAAATGCAAAGTGGTAACTCTCAGAAGGCTCATTGGATTATGAAAAAGTAGTATACATATTGACACAATGTGACTTCTATATTTACCACAAATCTACAACCATCAAGAATATGTACAATATTTGTGAATGAATAAAGTAGGTGGAGAGAAAAAGCCAAGAACAAAAGCAAAAAATATAGACAAATTAGAATCAAGAGGCCAAAGGAAGCACACAGAGGAAATGTGGGATCCTGACCAATGTTATCCAACTACCTATAATTCCATGTATATAGGAATTAAATAAACACAAATTTCACAACTCCCACAAAATCAACTCAAAGTTACCTTTAAATGCTGTTTCTGATGCTGTAGCTATGGATATACCTCCCAAACATAGAGGTCCCAAGCTCTAAAGCTTTCTAGGCAAATGGAGGTAATTGCATGCTATGTATGGCTCTGTGAATTCTCATGTCCCCTTGTGGTTTCAGTCAAACAATATGGAAGAATCATTTGTCTATATCCTGCCACATGGGTTATGACACGTGATCTAAAATCTGCTCTATCCACTCACCTACAATCAAGCAAAAATATTACAAGTATCACAGCCTCCTATAGCCAGGCAAGCAGAGCCTTACACTCCCCATTGAAAACACAGTCAAAGAGTCTCAGAGAAGAAGGGCCATATCCCAGATCACCACAGTGACAAACAGAACCACAGTCTGGCTCAAGGCCCATCACAGTCACAGAAGCTGTAACAGCTCAGCAGAACTACTCTTCTTGCTCTGGGATCAGTGGTCCCCACATGCACAATGGCATGGATTGTGGTCTCATTCACAGCTCCTACAGCAGAGCAACATGAGAATCCTTTGACAGAACCTGCAAGCTCCTGCCCACTAGTGCTCCTAATTACTAAGCTTTCCTGAGGTTCCACATTAGCTAAGGCCACCCATCTCAGACTTAGGACAGAGGCAGGTCCCCTCCTGGGTGACCAGAGATCAAATGACACAGATAGCACAGGCCTTCTCAGCTCTGCCCTTCCACTTTAGGGGCAGACAGGACCCTTAACTGGAAAATCTGTATCTGGAAAATCTGTATTTTCAAAATTCTTCCAGTCTCCCAGAGTAATTCTTGTTCTCCTTCCCAAGCACACAATCCTTTGTGTACAAATAAACACAGATTGTCCAGTGCAGCAAACCATTTCATTTATATCTGGGAAGTCCTGCAGCCAAACACAGGTCACACTCAAACAGTAACCGTTGTTACTATGTGACTGTTAAAGAAAAACAGGCCATGAATTAGAAAACAATTAGTGGTCAATGGTAGGGCTTGCAGCTAAGAAAGAGACCATGGATACATTATCTCAAAGAATTATTTGGAAGAGTTGGAATAGAATTCATGACCATGTGTTCCAGATATGAGGGATGTGTAAGAAAAAAACCAAGGATTACTCACATGCATTTTTTCCTGAGGCTACACATCTTAAACGAGGAAAATAGCAATACTGTTAGGCAGGGCCACACCATTTTACCCAGATCTTCGATATCAGTTAAACAAGTGTAACTACAGTAATTTTGTTTCATGATATGGTCAACCCTTCATTCAGATTACTGAATGTGCTGGTCAGTGCACCCCAAGAAGTGGACACTCAGAACATCTGTGGATCACCAAAAATTGATTACATTACTCCACATTGCTGTTCTCAAATACGGTGGAAAAATGAAAGCTCTCATCCTCTGTCCTTTCCCTCCCTTTCTGCACTTTCAAATCATTAGCTTCAAAGATTTTCAGTGAACTCAATTCTTACACAGGTCCTTCTTCATGTTTATGTCCTTGCAAAAAGCTAGAGAGACTGGGGGACACTCAGTAACTGATCCATTTTTCCTTCTTATTGGGCCCATCCAAGAAAGAGGTACTGGCTATCAGCACTGGGCAGCAGAGGCAGGTTTGGAAGTTCAATTAAATTCTCAATTACATAGTATGAGGCAAGCCTGGGCTACAGGAGACACTGCTTTACACAGAAATCAATAATCAACAGCTCTTGGGAGAAAAGGAATGAAACAATTAATAACCTAGACACATTAGAGAGCAGGATCAAATAGATAAAAGCAGCAATGCACTTAAACATGTTCCAAATAATAGCAATAAGTGGTATTTTTAACTTGATAAATATGTATTTTTCAAGATAAAAAATTAAGCTATGCCAGATGGTGGTGGCACACACCTTTAATACCAGCACTCAGGAAAAAGTGGCAGGCATTTCTGTGAGTTTGAGGCCAATCTGGGCTACAGAGTGAGTTCCAGGAAAGTCTCTTGACAGAGAAATCTTGTCTCAAATAAAAGTTAGCTGTATTGACTTTAAAAAAGAGTGGAACATTGTCTAGTAGAGGGTTATCATTAATAACAGATAGGTTGATTTTCCCAAATACACTGTTGGCTGCTGTGATCTGTAACCTGACAAACAGAGTTACAGTCAATGGCCTTTTTCCTCAAACCTCTGAGCTTACTTAACTGTGTCAAGCAGGGCTGAACTTATCTGCATAGGAGTTTCCTAATTGAAAATTCAATATCCTTTGGTGCAAGTTGACTTTCCCAAATTGTACAACAACCCGTCTGGTCTGTCTTCATTCACAAATCAACAATCAGTACTTTCTGGGAAATAACAAAACCACTCCCCCTGCTACAATCTGGTTTGCTGTCATAATGGTGACTCCAGCAGCTCATGGCCTACCCTGTTCCTCCCCGTATGTAAACAATGAACTATCCCTTCTATTCTGGTCTGAAGGTAGAAACCATGTTCCACATGCAAATCTTTTTGCTTTTACTGCAATGGATATGCAACTACATGACTCAAATGGATAATTTTGAAACTCTGAGGTGATACAATCATTTAATTTAAGATTTTTGATGTGTAATACAGAGTACAGGAAAGTCATTACCATAGAGAGCATCAGATGAGGACCAAGGCCTCTTGTGTCAACATAAGAGAGCTTGTTTCAGAAACATTTTTTAACAGGACTGAAATGCAGATGTTCTGGAATTAAAATGCCTTCCAAGGGAGAAATCACTCGACACACCTCAGAGATAAATAATGAAAAAATCTATTTAAGGATAGTGTGCATCCATCTCCAGCTAATGCTAAAAGAAGAGATTCTGCATTCCACATATGCTAATCATCCTTGTGACATTCAGGTTCAGTCTTCAGGTTACACTTTCAGCTATTTAAATAGGGACAGAAGTCTACAAGTCTACTCACTTAGACAGAGGGGAGACTTACACAGCAAATACATTTCCAAAATCATTTCTTTTGTTGTTGTTGTTGTTGTTGTTGTGACTTGGTTTCTCTGTGTAGCTTTTGAGCCTGTCCTGGAACTCACACTGTAGCCCAGGCTGTCCTCAAACTCATAGACATCCTTCTGCCTCTGACTCCCAAGTGCTGGGATTAAAGGCATGCACCTCCATTGCCCAGCTCCAAAATTATTTGTTAAGTACCCCAGTAATGTGAAACAGCAGGATCTTCTTCAGTGACAGGGTTGTGAGGTGAAGGTCACAAAAGATGAGAAAGAGAGGAAAAGTAAAGGTAGAAAATACAAAAGCTGGGGTGTGGAGGTCTTACACAAAATATGTCTCATGTCACCTAAGCTTCTTAAGAAGAATAGCACCTTCCATACTACTTCCAGAGGTGAAATGAAAGGAAATGGGGAAGTTCTAGAAACTATCATAGAACGGAACATACTCAAAGAGGAGGCTAATCAAGCAATGCTGCACAAGGGAAAACAGGGTATGTCAAGAACATTACTGGGCTGGAGAGATGACTCAGAGGTCCTGAGTTCAATTCCCAGTTCCCACAATGTGGACCACAAACATCTGTAATAAGATCTGACACCCTCTTCTGTATACATAATAAATAAATAATTCCTTTTTTGTTCATTTGCTTTTTCGAGACAGGCTTTCTCTGTGTAGCTTTGCACCTTTCCTGGAACTCATTTGGTAGCCTAGGCTGGCCTTGAACTCACTGAAATCCACCTGGCTCTGCCTCCTGAGTGCAGGGATTAAAGGCATGAACCACCACTGACTGGCAATAAATAAATAATTCTTAAAAAAAAAAGAAGAAGAACATTACTGACTAAACCCACAATGAACTGTGGACTGTTAACTATAGACCCATGTTCAGGAAGGAGTTGGTTTCTCAGAATCTGAAGTAACCCCACCACAAATGTCCTGCTTCCAGACCATTTCTAGCTCTCCAAAGCATATTCTTGGTTTTCAGGAAGGAGCTGTTTTATTATCACTACACAAGGCCCTGAGGGAAAGCTTCTTAGTCCAAAGTCCAAGGCACAAGAATTTTCCTAATCTATGCCTGAGGGCATAAATGAAAGCCATGCTCGATCAGGCAATTCCTTAACACATTAGTGTTTTACTTTTCTTTTATTCTTATTTCCTTTTTTTTTTTTTTTGTATTTTCAAGAGAGATTTTTACTATGGAGCTTTGGAGCCTGTCCTGGACCTTGCTCTGTAGATCAAGCTGGCCTCAAACTGACAGAGATCAACCTGCCTCTGCCTCCAGAGTGAGTGCAGGGATTAAAGGTATGCACCATCATCACCACCACAAGACTAGTGTTTACTTTTCAAATAAGTGGACATATTTGTCATATTGTCCAACAGAACTATGCTTTTTGCAAGAAGAAAACTTTATTGAACTTATGGCATACCAGGATGTTAACTTGTAATGCCTCAATGAGCAGCTTGTTAGAGTTGGATTATTTGATTCAGTGGCTTATTTTAAATGAGAAGTGGCTCGTTTGAAATGGTTTGGAGCCAAACAAATGTGTATCCTTCTGTCCTAATCTCTCACAGCACTGACTCAATACACTTACATTTGAGGCTTTTTTTTTATTTTATTTTTTTCTTCTTTTTACTCTGTTTTTTTTTTTTTTTTTTTTGAGACAGGGCTTCTCTGTGTCGTTTAAATGCCTGTCCTAAGGGTTGGGGATTTAGCTCAGTGGTAGAGCGCTTGCCTAGCAAGCACAAGGCCATGGGTACTGTCAGCTCTGAAAAGACAAAAAAAAGAAATAAAATGCCTGTCCTAGATCTGTAGACCAGGCTGGCCTAGAACTCACAGAGAACTGTCTGACTCTCCCTCTCCAGTGCTTGGATTAAAGGCATGTGCCACCCTTACTCAGCACAAAGATGTTTTGAAAAACAGCTCCTTGCACCCAGTTCTGTGAGCAGATTCAGCCCACAGAGCAAATTTATTCAGAGGTCTGCCTCTGGGTCCAGGGAGATTCAAGTACCATATGGGTCTTCACAGGACAGGGATTCTGCAGCCGGGTTCCCACCTAGATCAAAGGAAGTCTCACCACACTGGATTCCACACCTCACCATCTACTCCACCCCATCTGTGGACAGCAGCCACTCACTCACCAAATCATGGATTCCCAGCTCGGCCATGCTTTCAACTCTGCTCCCTGCAGAAGGACTCACAGCACACCACACAAAACTGCTGGAACCAGCTCTTCTTGAAAGCCAAAGCTGAAGCCAGTGTCCGGAAGGACCCTGCCCAACTTCTGACTGGCAGGTCACCTGGAGTGCCTGATTGGATAGTGAGCCCTGAGTGACAAGAGTACCTCCCACAGGGTTACAGTGTGCTTAAAGACACAACACAATGGTTCCTGACCCTCCCTATCACACCAGACAAAGACTTTTTCTAAATGAGCAGAGATATCAATATTAATAGCACTTGCTCCTGGCTCCAATAGCTGACCCTGCTTTCTTCCTGCTCTCCATGGGAACATCCCCTTCTTCCCCCAGGACACAGTGTGGCTAGCTAGCTTGTACAAACCACTAAACTATAGGGGCAGAGTGATTCCTTGTCACACAGGTAAAAGGTATGTATGAATATTAACAACTAAAGAGAGATTTAAAGACACACAAGGAGAATGTTTATTATGAGACTTACTGCTGACATCAGGTGAACTGAAGGTACTTTGTACCTGGTTGTCACAGGGACTTCAGACAACATGCAAAGACAAGCAGGAACTTGAACATAACCAAGAAAATAGGTCCATTGTTTTAGGAATTTTATTCCAGAAATGCAGAGCAAACTGTTGGCAAATTAATAATAATAAAGAGTAGTATTCATGGATAATTTAATAATTAGAGAATAATTAAGCTAGGAAGAATTTGTTTTTGAATACTATTGTTGGCCAGAACATTTATTAATTAATTTATTAACCTTTTTATTTTATTATATTTTATTTTATTTTGTCATTTGCCTCAGCAGAGTGCTAAGTGCCATTTATTAAAGGAGGGAGCAGGGGCTGGAGAGATGGCTCAGAGGTTAGGAGTGCTGACTGCTCTTCCAGAGGTCCTGAGTTCAATTCCCAGCAACCACATGGTGTCTTACAACCATCTGTAATGAAATCTGGTGCCCTCTTCTGGTCTGCAGGGATATGTGCAGACAGAACACTGTATACATAATAAATAAATATAAATCTTAAAAAAGAAGAAAGAAAGAAAAAGGTATTTTTAAAAAAAAGGAGGGAGGAGGCCTTAATTACAGGTTTACAGCACAATGGGAGATTCCCCAGAGGGCAGAAATTTACTACTGATGTTTTACAATCTTGCATCTAAGCTGTTAACTCACAATATGCAGGATACATAGACAAGGAACTTCCCTTAAGCATTCAGTGGCCAGCACATCTTTCTCAGTGGGAAGGTGAAGAAAAAAACAACTGCATTATTCAAGGTTCTCTACCTGAAAATGATGGAACACATCTATGTATAAAGAAGTGGATTTATAAGAATGTCTCACAGACTGTGGTTTAGGTAATCCAACAACTGTGGCTACCAAGGTAAATTTGAGGATTTAGAGTTGTTTAGTTAATGAGGCTGTATATCTCAGATGGTCTTAAGTATACACCACAAGTCTAAGGAAGTGGTATCTAATGCTGGTAAAGGAATGAACTTGGTAGCCAGAGCTAGGGCAACCAGGCAAAGGGAGAGCTTTCTCCTTCAGTGTCCTTTATATATGTATGCTACCACCAGAAGTTGTGATCAAGATTAAAGGTGGATCTTATACTTCATTTGATTCTTTTCGATGTTTTTGAGACTTGATTTATTTGTGTAGCCCTGGAACACAGTTTGTAGATCAGGCTGGCCTAAAAGTCAGAAACCCCAAGTGATTCTGCCTCCACAGTGCTGGGCTTAAATGTGTGCACAGACACCAAGGAGCTGAAGCTGGATATCACCTCAAATGATCTAGATTAAAGATGGGTCTTTAATTTCAAAACATTTCAAAAATGCCTCACAGGTGTACACAACTTTTTTGCTTTTAGTTAATTGCAGAGATAGCCTGTTTGACTTCCAAGAATAGCCATCACAATATCCAAGATGGAAGTAAGGAGAAAAAATTCTTACCCACAGGAGGATAGTAGAGTATGAAACATGTTTTTGTTTTTGTTTTTTTTTTGTTTTTGGTTTTTTGAGACAGGGTTTCTCTGTGTGGCTTTGTGCCTTTTCCTGGAGCTCACTTGGTAGCCCAGGCTGGCATCAAACTCATAGACATCCTCCTAGCTCTGCCTACCGAGTGCTGGGATTAAATGTGTGCACCAACCCCGCCTGGCAAGTATGAAATACTTTCACAATGCTTTTCCTAAGCAAAGGAAGCATGTAGATTTTACATAGGGAATCTGGACATGGTCATATAGACTTCTCCATATTCCTTAGCAGACTAGGTTAACCAATCCATTTCTGAACATGATCACAATGTAACAGTGGAGACACTTAGAGGAATTTATACATAAAAATTTTGCGAAGCAATATATAATTTATAAAAATGATGGAAATAAATACTTCTGGGATGTTCATCTTGTACCACACAGAAAGTCTTGGCCTCTTTTTCAAATACCTTCTAATCTCTGCCTTGTTTTGTTTATTTGTTTGTTTGTTTTAGTTTATTTAACTTTTAAATGTTTTTTTCTGTGTTCTTGTTTTTCAGCTTGGTACACTACATATTCTTATCCTAATAGTGAAATGTTTCACTATACCTTGCCCAGTGATTGGATAAACCAAGATTTATTATAAGCCACAGTCATCCTAGGGTCCCCCCTGCTAGGTAGCATCCCTGTATCTGTGGGTTGCAGTCTGATTGTCCTTTGCTTTCTATCTAGTATCCACATGTGAGTGAGTACATAGCATGTACACACCACCTTCTTCCTTCCATTGTCCTTCCAGCAGAAGCTGTGATCCAGATTAAAGGTTTTTCTTTCACACTCAACATCTGCATTAAAGGTGTATGTCATCCAACATCAGGATCTGGATCAAAGGCATGTTGTTTTCTTGCCTCAAGGTCCAGATCACAACTCTGCCCTCCATTTCTGAATTATACTTCATTCCTGATATATTAAACTTTACAGCCAAGATTATTTATCACAATTCACATCTTGTCAACTAGACACACAATCCTATCTTCATATGGCATGATTAATTTCCAAATGAAATGCAATAACCAGGTCATAGTTATGCCTAAAGATAACATAACTATCCCACATGAAATTACAAACCCTTTTTATACGTAGAATAGTGGTAATGTCCCTTAAGGAACATCTTTCTAGTAACTCAAACTTACCTCTGATAACAAAGGATCTTCTCTTAATTGGTGTTGCAACATATTATAAGGAAACTAAAAAGAAAAAAGAAAAAATGATATAAAAACCGGTAAAAATGCTTTAAAAAAATACAACAGAAGCACTCATGACAGTTATAATCCTATTTCTGCAATTGGTCACATGGCCTTAGATGGTATTTAGAATTCCTTTCCTGTACTATGCATTCTGTATTCCTTTTACCCACTAAAAGCACATCAGTGGGTTGCTGTGGATATTCTGCTGTATAAATAAAATGCTGTTTGGCCAGTGGCCAGGAAGGAACTATAGGCGGGACAAGAGAGAAGAGAATTCAGATAGGTGGAAGGCTGGATCAGGGAGAGATTGCCAGCCATGGCCATGACAAGGAGGATGTAAGGTAATGGTAAACCACAAGCCATGTGGCAAAGTATAGATTAATAGACATGGGTTAATTTAAGATAGAAGTAGATAACAAGAAGCCTGCTATGGCCATACAGTTTCTAAACAATGTAAGTTTCTGTGTTTACTTGGTTGGGTATGAGCAACTGTAGGCCTGGCTGGTGAAAGAGATTTGTCCTGACTGTGGGCCAGGCAGGAAAACACTAACTACAAATGGCTGCCAACATGTTGGCAAGAGTTTCCACCTAAAACCTGAGAAAAAAAAGATTCTAAAATGGAGCTAAAACCAGCTTCCTAGTTGTCTCTCTCAATTTAGCAGCAGCCTGCAGGTTTGAGCTACTATGGTGGGATCCTGGCATGTGCATCTGACCTGTAGTGTGGTGGGAATGAGGAGTCTACAAGCAAGACTTTACTCTGCTGCATGGTGGATTTAGCCTTTGCTAGTAAAAAAAAAGTTTCTGGGCTATGCGCTGCTTTGATAGAACTTCTTCTGATAGTTGATGGTACACGTGGCTCCAGACCCAGATCTGGTGGTAAACTGTGCCACCGCCATGTTGGGAAGCTGAGGTGGGCGGAGCCAGCAGCCACAGTGACATTTCAGTCTTACAAAGATGGATATTACACAGAGAATCTGGTTTGTGTTGTCTTTGGGATTTTTAACTGCAGAAAAAGATTTGATTTTAAAAGCTGTTGAGTTAAACAAATATGTAAATTTTAAAGGTACCTTGACTTCAAAGTTTGGATATAAGGATAGGTTGCTTTGGAAAAGATTCTCTGCTTTTGTTTCCACAGAAAGCCAGAGGCTATGGATTTGTTCCAGATTAAGATACATCAGGCTTGTTCAGCCAAGGCCACCTGTAAGGTCTCTGAAGACCCATGGCCCAGATGATCCAACATCCAGAATGGTTTCAACGCAACTGGCTCAGAGTACTCCATAATCCTAAATTTTTCTTTGTGTGCCCATAAGATACAGCACCACCCCCTCCAGCACGAAGTAATAAGCAAAACTATGCCCAAATTCCCAGCTGGCTTTGGAGATGGAATTGGCTCACTGCTTCTCTAAACACAGATATATGGTTAAAAGAAAAGGTTAAGAGATTCTTGTGTCCCAAATCAGAAGAGCCCACTGGTGTGGGACAGAGAAAAACCAATATTTTTCTTTAAAGCAGGTTGATTATAAATGTGATCACTTTCTAAAGAAGAAAAGGGGATATGTTATAGATATAACAGGATAAAGGGGTTAATTAAGGAACTTACTTCTAAAGAGCAACAACTTGTTTAAAATGTTTCACATTGGTATAGATTTTGGTCTATTGATACAAACTTAAAGTTAATTTTGTTATACTGTGTGTTTATTTCTACTCTTGTTTAAGGTATAATGTTTGTACAGCTCATTTAAAGTTGTAATGGATCATTAAAACATAGATTAATAATTTAGTCATCTATGATAATCATACTCATTGCCATGTTAGTTAAGTCTTCTAGGTATACAAAGATATATTTCAGATAGGTAGGTAATCTTCAAATAATTAAAAGACCTACAGAATATGGCATTTAAAATATTTTTAAAAGTTTAGACTTTCTGGACAGAGAGACACGTTAGAGTTACTAACTCTAACATGATTCCAAGCCTAAATAAAACCCTAACACTAACCACAAACTACCCTATACTAACCCTAACCTGACACAAAGCCTAAATCTAACCCTAGCCCTAACAACAAACAACACCAGCAATAATCCGAAAAACCTCTAAGGTGTAAACCTAACCCAACACTAACATTGACCTTACTCACAAAATCTTCAACCCTAATTCAAATAACTTGTAACCAATAACACTAACCATAACCCACTGAAATAAAAGTGTGACCCTAAACCTAATGCCTAACTCTCAACCTAAAAATATATAACACTTAAACCTAACCTAATCTAACCCGAAACTCTAATCTACCCTAAACTCAACACATAAATCTAAACCGATCCTAACCTAAACCCAAAAATTGAACCCTACCCTAACCCATAACTCTAAATAACATAATCTAACCTAACTGAAACCTAATCTAAATAAACCTAACAAAACCCTTACCAATAACCCTAAATTAAGCCTAAGCCTAAGCCTAACCTAACCCTAACCCTAAACCTAAACCTAAACCTAACACTAACCCTAACTCTACCCTAACCATAACCATAACCAAACCCTAAACCTAACCATAACACTAATGCTAACCATAACGTAACCCTAAACCTAACCTAGCATAACCCTAAGATTAACCTCCTGATCCTGACCATGATCCCCTGACACTAATCCCTGACCCTGAACCAAAAAAACCATAAAACTGAACCCTAACGCTAATGCTAACCAATGACTCTGACCCACTGACCCTGACCCTAACCCAAACCATAACTATTAAGTCTAACCCCTGATCCTGACCTATTGACCCTGACCCCCAACCCCACACTGCTGAGGCAGCACAACCCAGCCAAAAGTCAGGTCACCTGCTGAGGCCCTGGACACCTGCTGAGGACACCTGATGAAGAAAAGGGGAAACTCCTGAGGACACAGGACACCTGGGAAATGGAGTCCAACATGTCATGGTGCTGTGGAGAAAGGCATCCTGGGAAATGGAGTCCAGAATGTAGTGATGCTGTAGAGAAAGGCATCCTGGGAAATGGAGTCCATCATAGTGATGCTGTGGAGAAAGACATCCTGGGAAATGGAGTCCATCATAGTGATGCTGTGGAGAAAGACATCCTGGGAAATGAAGTCTGACATATAATGATGGTGTAGAAAAATTCATCCTGGGAAATGAAGTCCAAATGATGTTGTAGTAAAAGGCATCCTGGGAAATGGAGTCCAAATGAAATGACATGATAGAGAACGGCATCCTGGGTAATGGAGTCCAACAGATAGTGATCTATAATGACAGGCATCCTGGGTAATGATTTGAGAACATCATGGGAAATGTAGTTTTTAATAGAGAGACACTACAGAGAAAGGCATCCTGGGAAATGGAGTCTAAAACACTGATGCTATAAGGAAAGGCATCCTGGGAAATACCCGAGTGTCCTGATGGGAAATGTAGTTTGGAATATACAACAAATACTGAGAAAGGCGTCCTGGGAAATGGAGTCCAACATGAAGCAATGCTCTAAGGAAAAGGATCCTAGGAAACCGTCCAAGGGGCATGATGGGAAATGCAACTTCTGGAACCATTCTAATGTACAGAAACTGAATCCTGGTGAACGGAGTTGAACCATACTGATGGTGTCATCACAGGCCTCCTGAAGAGTTACCTGAGAGGCATGATGGGAAATGTAGCTTCTAGAATCATTCTAATGTACTGAACGGGAATCCTGGGAAACGGAGTCCAATCCACAGTGATGGTGTCATCAAAGGCATCCTGGGAATGAACCGAGAGGCATGATGGGAAACACACTGCTGATGAACAGGAACCTGCAGAGGAACAGTGGGATTGTGGAGGACACAGGACACATGCAGAGGGTCAGAGACACCTGCTGAGAGCAAGGGATGCCCCTAATCCTAACCACTAACTCTAACCACTCAACATAAGTCTAACCCTAAACACTAACCATTAACCATAACATTAACCCTAACCCATCACCATAACTTAACCAGCTGACCATAACTAACCCTTTGACCCTAACCATAAAAACCAGTAACCCTTAACTCAAACAATTACTCCCTCACCTAACAGTAACCCTAACAACATGACCCTGACACCCTGACCCTGACCCTCAACCCCACCCTGAACCTTACCCTGACCCCTGACAATAACCTCAACTCACTGAGGCACCACAACCATGGAGAAGGTCAGGTCACCAGCTGAGGCACTTGACTGCTGCTGAAGAAAAGGGGAAACTCCTGAGGGCTAAGGACACCTGGGAAATGGAGTCCAAGAAGTCACGGTGCTGTGGAGAAAGGCATCTTGGCAAATGAAGTCCAACTATAGTGATGTTGTTGAGAGAGGCATCCTGGGAAATGGAGTCCAGAATGGAGTGATGCTGTAGAGAAAGGCATCCTGAGAAATGGAGTCCAGAATGGAGTGATGCTGTAGAGAAAGGCATCCTGGGAAATGGAGTCCATCATAGTGATGGTATAATGCAAAGCAAACAAGGAAACCATCCAAGAGGCATGATGGGAAATGAAGTTTCCAGTGTCATACTCATGCACTGAAAAAGAATTTTGGGAAATGGAGTCCGAGCCACACTGTGTCATGAAAGGCATCCTGGGAAATGATCCAAGATGCACACTGGGAAATAAAGAACTACAGTTACTGATGCTCTAAAAAGAAGAGGACATTTCCTGATGACTTGAGAGCCAAGACGGGAAAAGGAGTTTCTAGTACAATGCAAAGATAGACAGAAAGTCATCCTGGGAGATGAAGTAAAACAGGTGGAGGAAATACAGAGCAAGGCATCCTGGGAAATGATGTCCATATGTAATGATGTCATAGAGAAAGGCATTATGGGAAATGTAGTCCATCAGGAAGACACCGTGAACAGAAAGACATTTTGAGAATGGCATCCTGGGAACAGAGTCTGAAAAGTAGTAGAAATGAAATGATATCAAAGAGAAAGGAATCATGGGAAATGTAGACCATATGTAGTGATACCATAGAGAAATGCATCATGGGAAGACTACTGAAGGTATAAAGAAGAAACTGGAAGTTTTCTACTAACTTTAAAGAAGAGGAAACAGGAAAACAGATGAGGGCAAAGGAGAGCCCTGGATTTAACCAACAGTAAACCCCAACCTTCACCAAAACATCCCCTACCCTAACAGTAACCAGACCCAAAACCTAAATCTAACCATAACCCTAACCACAAACACCCTATCCTAAACATAACATGTCACTAAGCCTAAATCTAACCCTAACCCTAACCACAAACTCCTCTACATTAAAACTAACCAGACGCAGATCTTAAATTTAACCCTAACACTAACCACAAACACCCTACCCTAACCATAAACATAACCATAACCATAATCACAAACACCCTATCCTAACCATAACATGTCCCTAAGCCTAAAACTAACCCTAACCCTAACCACAAACTCCCCTAACTTAACTATAACCATAACCATAACCACAAACATCCCTACAGAATACCGAACCTGACCTTAAACCAAAATCAAACCATAAGCATACCTGCAAATTCCCCTATCCAAACAATAACCCTAACCCTGTGGAGGCATCCTGGAAGATGAAGTCAAACACAGTGAAAATAAAGAGCAAGGAATCTTGGGAAATGGAGTCCAAATGTATGATGACAAGGGGAAATACACCATGGCAAATATAGTCACATGTGATGATGTCATGCAAAAAGGCATTATGGGAGATGTAGTCCACATGTAATGATGTCATAGAGAAAATGTTACAGGAAATGTATTTCATATGTGATGATGTCATGCAGAAAGGGATTATGGGAGATGTAGTACACATATAATGACATCATAGAGAAAAAATTACAGGAAATGTAGTCCATATGTGATGATGTCATACAGAAGGGCATTTTGGGAGATGAAGTCCACATATAATGATGTCATAGAGAAAATATTACAGAAAATGTAGTTCATATGTAATGATGTCATAGAGAAAGGGATATTGAGACATGTAGTCCATATGTGGTGATGTCATAGAGAAATGCATCATGGGAAGCTGACTGATGGTATAAAGAGGGAACAGGAAGTTACCTTCTGACAGGAGAGTGAAGGAAACAGGACATCTGAGGAGGGCAAAGGTCACCACTGTAACTAACCATTAACCCCAACGACAAACAAAACACATAACCCTAAACCTAACCTAACCCTAACTCTAAACCCTAAGTTGACACAGAGTCTAACCCTGAAGCTAATCTGTCCTGAAACCTAACACTAACCCTAAGACTAAACTGACCCTAAAACTAACCATAACACATAACCATAAACTCACTTACCATAACCTTAAAATGACTACAAGGATAAATCTAACCCTAATCCTAACCAAAAACTCACCTACACTAACCCTAACCTGACCCCAAACCTAAACCTAACCCTAACCCTAACCACAAACTCACCGGTAATTACACGAAAGAGCCCAAACCTGTAAACTTAACCTAGTCCTTACACTGACCCTACTCACAAACTCCTCAAACGCTGATTCTAAGACCTTGTAACCCATAACCCTAACCATAACCCCAAGAAATGAAAGTCAGACCCTAACCCTAACCCCTAATTCACAACCTAAAAATCTATAACACTTAAACCTAACCTAACCTAACCTAACACAAAACTCTAACCTAACCTAACACTAACCATAACCTAACATAACCCTAACCAATAACCCTAACTTAACCCTAACCCTAACCTAGCCTAACCCTAAGAATAACCCCCTGATCTTGGCCATGAACCCCTGACACTAATCCCTGACCCTGAACCGAAAAACCCATAAAACTGAACCCTAACGCTAACCCTAACCCATCACTCTGACCCACTGACCCTGACCCTAACACAAGCCCTACCTATTAACTCTAACCCCTGATCCTGACCTCTTGACCATGACCGCCAACCCCATACTGCTGAGGCAGCACAACCCTGCCAAAAGTCAGGTCACCTGCTGAGACCCTGGACACCTGCTGAAGAAAAGGGGAAATCCTGAGGACACAGGACACCTGAGAAATGGAGTCCAACATGTCATGGTGTTGAAGAGAAAGGCATCCTGGGAAATGGAGTCCAAATGATGGTGTAGTGAAAGGCATCCTGGGAAATGGAGTCCATCATAGTGATGCTGTGGAGAAGGGCATCCTGGGAAATGAAGTCCAATGATGCTTTAGTGAAAGGAATCCTGGTAAATGCAGACTAAAACACTGAAGCTATAAGGAAAGGCATCCTGGGAAATGACCCTAGTATCCTGAAGGAAAATGTAGTTTGGAATACACGACCAATACCGAGAAAGGCATCCTGGGAAATGGAGTCCAATATGAAGCAATGCTCTAAGGAAAGGGATCCTAGGAAACCATCCAAGGGGCATGATGGGAAATGCAGGTTCTAGAACCGTTCTAATATACTGAAATGGGATCCTGGGAAATGGAGTCCAATCCACAGTGATGGTGTCATCAAAGGAATGCTGGGGAATGACCCGAGAGGCATGCTGGGAATTGTAGTTTGGAATGGATGAACACTACAGAGAAAAGCATCCTGGAAATGGAACCAAATCTCGGG
>NW_023412843.1:0-6128 GCF_903995425.1 Onychomys torridus
GGGGGAACTATTGATGATGGGGCTGGAGGAGACATGCCTGCCCTCCAATACTGGCCATTTTCTTCCTCAGATTTATATAACTGGAAGAACAATAACCCACCCTTTTCTGAAGACCCCTCCCGCCTAACTGGACTCCTAGAGTCCATCATGTTTTCCCACCAGCCTACGTGGGATGATTGCCAGCAGCTTCTGGGGGTCCTTTTCACCACAGAAGAAAGGGAACGCATCCTCCTGGAAGCTAGGAAGTTGGTCCCTGGACCGGACGGGCGGCCAACTCAGCTCCCCAATCTCATTGATGAGCACTTTCCCCTGCGGCGCCCAACGTGGAATCCGAACACTCCGGAAGGTAGGGAGCATCTGTCCCTCTATCGCCAGACTCTAATGGCAGGTCTCCGTGCAGCGGCCAGAAGGCCCACTAATTTGGCTAAGGTAGGCGAGGTTCTTCAAGGGTCTGAAGAGACCCCCTCTGCCTTTCTTGAGAGACTCATGGAAGCATATAGAAGGTATACACCCTTTGACCCACAGTCAGAGGAATTGAGGGGGGCAGTGAGCATGGCCTTTATAGGGCAGTCTGCCACAGATATACGGCGGAAGCTGCAAAGATTGGAGGGGTTACAAAGGATGAGCCTGAGGGACCTGGTTAAAGAGGCAGAAAAAGTCTATTATAAGCGGGAGACCGCGGAAGAAAAAGAGGCTCGGTTAGAAAAACAAAGAGAGGAAAAAGAAAAAGAGCAGCGGAAACGCCAAAACCGGGATCTAACACGGATTCTTGCAGCCGCGGTAAGAGACGGGCCGGGGCCGCGGGGGAGGAGGAGGAGGTCGGGGAGGCCGTCCTCCTTTGGGACCAAATCAATGCGCCTACTGCAAAGAGGAGGGTCATTGGATCAGAGAATGCCCGAAGAAGCAGAAAGGGCGGGGCCGGCAGGTCCTCGCCCTTGGGGACTGAGGGAGTCAGGGTTCGGACCCCCTCCCCGAACTCCGGGTAATGTTTGAAGTGGAGGGGACCCCAGTGGACTTTGAGGTGGACACGGGGGCAGTCTATTCAGCCATCAAGCATCCACTAGGCCCTCTGTCTACCCGAAAGTCACTGGTCCGAGGAGCAAATGGAAGCAGAGAGAGACCCTGGACCACCCAGAGAACAGTCAACTTGGGAAAAGGTACTGTGCAGCATTCTTTTCTGGTCTTACCTGACTGTCCGGCACCCCTATTAGGTAGAGACCTCCTGACAAAACTGGGAGCTCAGATCTCCTTTACCTCTCGGGGCCCGGAATTAAAATTTGCCCACCCGAAAGTAGGGGACCTCCATCTCCTCACGCTAGAACTTCCAGCTGCTGAGGAATACCGTCTGTATGGAGCAGTGGCAAAAGCCTCTGTAGCCACTGTTTCACCGTACAACGAGGAATGGATTCATAGGTTCCCTAATGCGTGGGCAGAGACGGGGGGCCTCGGACTGGCTAAGGAGCAACCCCCGGTGGTGGTCACCCTCAAACCCACTGCGGTACCCGTGCGAGTAAGACAATACCCGCTTAGTCGAGAAGCCCGAGAAGGCATAAAACCCCACATCAAGAGGTTTCTGGAACTGGGCATACTGAAACCATGTCAATCAGAGTGGAATACTCCGCTCTTGCCGGTAAGAAAGCCAGGAACAGATGACTACAGACCAGTCCAGGACCTGAGAGAAGTAAACTCCCGGGTAATTGACATTCACCCTACCGTGCCCAATCCTCATAATTTCTTGAGTACCTTACCGCCAGGGCGCAACTGGTATACTGTTCTGGATTTAAAGGATGCTTTTTTTTGCCTCCCCCTCACCCTGATTCTCAAAAGCTCTTTGCCTTTGAATGGTCAGACCCTGAGGGAGGGGGGACAGGGCAACTGACATGGACCAGACTTCCGCAAGGATTTAAGAACTCTCCAACTATCTTTGATGAGGCTCTACACCGAGACCTTCGGAGTATCGAGAGACCACCCCTGATGTCACCCTCCTCCAGTATGTAGATGATCTACTCCTGGCAGCTGAGACTCGGGACGCTTGCAAAAAGGGACTGAGAAACTTCTGGATACCCTGGCCAGCCTGGGGTACAGGGCGTCCGCCAAGAAGGCGCAGATCTGCCAAAACAAAGTCATCTTCCTCGGCTACTCCTTGGAGGGAGGCAGGAGGTGGCTCACCGATGCTCGTAAGCGAACCGTAGCCAGCATACCTGCTCCAACGGACCGCCGGCGGTTACGTGAATTCCTGGGTGCAGCTGGGTTCTGTCGGCTCTGGATTCCAGGGTTTGCGGCAATCACAGAGCCTTTTCTTCCCTTGTTAAAAGAAAAGACCCCCTTTGTCTGGCAGGAAAAACACCAGGCTGCATTTGAAAAGTTAAAGAAGGCACTCTTATCTGCTCCAGCACTCGCTCTCCCGGATGTGAGGAAGCCATTCACTTTGTACTTGCATGAAAAGGGTGGGGTGGCGGTCGGCGTCCTAGTACAAGCCCTCGGTCCATGGAAAAGACCAACTGCTTACCTATCCAAGCGGCTAGATCCTGTGGCCAGGGGATGGCCAATCTGCCTAAGGGCGGTGGCCGCGGCAGCCATGCTGGTGCGGGACGCGGACAAATTAACTTTGGGACAGCATCTGACTGTTATAGCTCCCCATGCATTGGAGAGCATTGTCCGCCAGCCGCCTGACCGATGGCTTAGCAATGCTCGGGCCACTTATTATCAGGTAACTCTGCTGGACCGGGACCGCATCACCTTTGGGCCCCCAGCTTCTTAAACCCTGCCACGCTCCTCCCAATTGCTGAACAAGGAGAGGAGGGAGTGCCGGTTCATGACTGTGGTGCCATTCTGGCGGAAGAAACCGGGGTCCGGACAGATTTAACGGACCAACCGCTGGCCAACCCTGACCTGATATGGTATACAGATGGCAGCAGTTTCCTAAATGAGGGCCAGCGGAGAGCGGGAGCGGCAGTAGTGGACAAAAATAAGGTCATCTGGTCTAGCAGCCTCCCAGAGGGAACCTCGGCTCAAAAAGCCGAATTGATTGCACTCACCCGAGCACTTACCATGGCAGCCGGAAAACGGGCTACCATCTACACAGACAGCCGGTACGCATTTGCAACCGCGCATGTGCATGGGGCCATATACAGGGAGAGGGGACTGTTAACTTCAGCCGGAAAAGAAATTAAAAATAAACAAGAAATCAAGGCATTATTAGACGCTGTCATGCTGCCTCGCGCACTGGCCATCGTGCACTGCCCAGGGCACCAGAAAGGTGACTCCCCAATTGCGGTCGGAAACCGGAGGGCTGACCAGGAAGCGAGGGAAGCAGCTCTCCGAGGCACCAGGCACCTGGTAGTCCACCTATCACCCCTGAAAGCCCGGTCTCTGAAGAACCCCCGTCCCCGAATCCCTGAAGGACACGCTGGAGCGAATCCACAAGCTGACCCATCTGGGTAGCCGAAAGTTAGTTCAACTCACTGAAGAAAATAAAACTCACTCCCCGTCTGAAAGGAAGCGGATGGCGGAGAAAGTGATAGCGGACTGCCAAGCCTGCCAACAGGTTAATGCCTACCCTAGTCGGTTGGCTCCTGGAAAAAGGCTACGAGGAAGTCGGCCTGGCCAACACTGGGAAATAGATTTCACTGAAATACAGCCGGCTAAATATGGCCTAAGGTATTTACTAGTGTTTGTAGACACCTTACAGGATGGGTAGAAGCCTACCCCACCAAAAAGGAGACTGCAGCGATAGTCGCTAAGAAAATCCTGGAAGAAATCTTCCAAGATTTGGACTGCCTCAGGTAATTGGGTCAATAATGGCCCAGCATTCGTGGCTCAGGTAAGTCAGGGACTGGCAAAAATATTGGGGATCGATTGGAAGCTGCATTGTTCATACAGACCCAAAGTTCTGGACAGGTAGAAAGAGCCAACAGAACCATTAAGGAGACCTTAACAAAATTGACCATGGAGACTGGCTCTAGAGATTGGACGATGCTCCTACCGTATGCCCTCTTTAGAGCTAGGAATACCCCTTCCCTAAGGGCCTTACCCTTTTGAACTACTCTTTGGTTGTGCTCCCCCAGTTAAGGACCTAGCTTTCCAGAAAGGGGAAATCATGCCTTCCTTCCTATCTGACAGACTGCGAGCCTTGGCGGTGGTCCAGCACACCCTGTGGAAACAGTTGTCTGCTGCGTACCAGCCCAGTGGAGATGGTCCTGCCCACCGGTTCCATGTAGGGGACTTCGTGTACGTCCGCCGGCACCAGCATCAGACCCAGAACCTCGGTGGAAGGGTCCCTATCAAGTCCTGTTGACCACCCCGACGGCAGTTAAAGTTGACGGAGTTGCTGCGTGGATTCATGGCTCCCACCTTAAGCCCGCGCCTGCTCCAGATGTGGATTTGGACTGGACTGTGGAACGGACTGACAATCCCCTCAAGCTTCGGATCCGATGTGGAAATCAGCCGAACTAATCCGCACCAACCTGTGAGCCAAACATGGCAAGTACTGTTGGGGCAGGGGATGTGGTTTGGGAGAAAACCGGTAGGCATCCTCTTTGGACATGGTGGCCTGCCCTGGAACCCGACCTCTGCCACATGCTGGCAGGAGCAGAAGACTTTGACATCCCAACCACTGACCCGGCAAACCCAGGTGAACCAGAAGTGTGCACCCAAAGTGGACGCTGCCCCTGTTCGCGTTACCCGGCAGGGTGCCGAGACCCGAGGGCCCGGGCGGCCCTGACAAAGAGACCGTTTTATGTGTGTCCGAGGGACGGGAGAAGCAGGTCGCTAGCCGCGCTCTTGTGGGCAGCATGAAAGTTACTATTGTAAGTCATGGGGATGTGAAACTACAGGAGACGCTTGGTGGAAGCGAGCTCATCCTGGGATCTGATCCAGGTAAAGAGGGAGACAGGTGGGAATGAACCCCCACTCTCTCAAGATTACTGCCGGAGCACACCTAGGACAGTCACGACCTATGGTACGGGTCGGGACCTTGTACAGAGTTTGCCTGCAACCCCTTGAACATCACTTTCACCCAGGCAGGAAAAGCATCAAGGATTGGATCAAAGGTAGACTGTGGGGCCTGAGGGTGTATCACCAGACGGCCTATGATCCAGGAGTCCTATTCAAAATCAAGTTAATAATAAACGCCAACCCCAGCCGATAGGCCCTAATAAAGTATTACAGGACCAGAAAGCTCCTCCTCCTAAAACAATAATAAACGGGTACCCCCAAGGCAATACCCCCATCTAACTCAACCCGCCAGAACCCCTCCATCCTCCCGCTGACCACACCGGCTGTCACGAATCCCACTCTCCCAGGTCAGGAAAACGGTTGATAGACCTAATCGAAGGGGGATACCAAGCCCTCAACTCTACTCAGCCCAACCTTACTGAATCCTGCTGGATTTGCCTCCAAGCAAGCCCCCCATACTATGAAGGGATAGCTGTTAATGGGAGTTTCACCTATAACACCTCCAAGAGCTGCGACTGGGGAACAAAGCATATGCTAACCTTACCTGAAGTGACCGGTTTAGGAACATGCCTAGGACACTCCCAAGTGCTGGGAAGCAAGCTCTGTGCACGTACAGTGAGTGTGTCCTCTTCTGACACATCCAGTACATAATCCCCTCATCAGGTTTATACTGGGCATGCAATACTGGGATCACACCGTGTGTCTCAATTGCTAGCTTTTAAGCCAATCTAAGGATTTTTGTGTGTTAGTCCGAATTTACCCAAGGTTAGTTTATTATTCAACAGAAGAATTTGAAGGACATTTTCTGGGCAGAACTCGGTTCACACGAGAACCTGTCAGTGTCACCCTGGCTGTTCTATTAGGAGCAGGTATATTGGCGGGGGTCGGGAACTTGGAACTACAGCTTTGATTGAGGGCCCTAGACAGCTAGGGATTTTAGAAGCCGCAATACAGCAAGATCTAAGGGCAATAGAAACATCCATAACTGCTCTGGAAAGGTCCTTAACCTCCCTGTCAGAGGTAGTCTTGCAGAACAGACGCGGCCTAGACTTACTATTTTAAAAGAAGGAGGACTTTGTGCGCCCTAAAAGAAAACTGTTGTTTCTATACTGACCACACAGGGGTGGTAAGGGAATCCATGACAAAACTCAGAGAGAGACTAGATGCAAGGG
>NW_023412844.1:0-19490 GCF_903995425.1 Onychomys torridus
GGAAAAGAGAGAGATCATTGTAGGATCAGCAGTGTGTGATAATTTATCAAAACCTTCTCAAGGTTCACAAGGTATGCTCTAGGAAATATCTCACTCTTAGTGTTAGTGATGGCTTCATCTACAAAGCCTGTAGGAGGCATTGCTATACTAGTTTTGAAGAGCCATTTTACATTTGCTGACTGCCTTCCAAGTCCAGCCACAGTCTGTAGGCTTGTGCTGCTATATGTGATGCAAGAGAATGTTTCTCAACTAATTTTTTTGTATGGTGTTTGGTTGGGTTTTGTTTGCTTTGTTTTTTTTGGGGGGGGTTGTCTTTGTTATGGTTTGAGCTCTTGCTATTTATTTGTTCTTTCTTTTGTTGTTGTTGTGGTTTTGATATTTGCTAAAGATATTCACTGTTTATGTTAACTGATCTATTTAAGCCCCTATTGAGTAAAATAACTGTATTTTTATTAATAATAAAGTGATTTAGTACTTTTTTGTCTTAGAACCAATTTCTTTGGTCAGGAGTGTTATCTCAATCCAGTATCCCCAGAAACACCTGGAACATCAGAACATTTGTGGACTCAGCTTGCACTATATATTGAGGTCCCTGTCAGCCAGGTCTACACAGGGATTTGATGTGGACACCATTTAATGTTGGGAAAAGTATTGATACTGTATCTCTGTGTCCATATATTTAGTTCTCCCTAAAAAATATTATTGTAGATACACATTTCCTGAAATTATCATGAGCATTCAATTAATGAGAATCACATCAGTATTGTTCTAAAGCCTCTCAAGAAATGAAAACATTGATTAAGGGAGCTTTTCATAAATCCATGGCCTGCTTGACATCTGGGGTAATGATAATGTCTCTTCCTGGGCTGCTACCAAAGGCCATATCCTGTCCATGGCCCTGAGGAAGCTATGGGCGTCTGTGTTGATATCCATATCTCCTTTTACCAGTGAGGGCCTTGATACAACCTGCAGTCTGGGTCAACACCTATGACCATGTTGGTGTCAAAAGGATATGCTCCCTAAAAGAGCAGGTGTGTCTTAGCAGCTTGTGTTTCCAACTAGGACCAATGGTATCTGGGCTAGAGCTGTTGCTGAGGGTTTTGTCAGGGTCCATGACTCTGTTGCAGCCAGTTTCTGTGTTGATGTCTCAGGCTCAGGCTCCTATGGCCATCAAAGTCAGTGCAGATGCCTGGAATGTAGGCCACTACCTGTGCACATGATGCTACTGGTTCCAATCCAATCTGAGTGTCATACACTGCCAACTAGGCCCAAGGTCAAATCCAGGCCTGGGCTACAGTCTAGGACCATGTCTCAGTCAATGTTGCAAACACAGACAGCATCTGGGTTCATGTCCATGGACCATGTTGCCAACAACGGCCACCCAGAAGTAGGTAGGAGTCCAAGCTTCCATCTAGGTCCATGTTAGTGTCCAAGGACTATGCTTCTGCTGTGGGCATACAGATCTGAGTGGCCAATGCTGCCAAGAGGGGCCCTGGTGTCCTCTGGGCCTAGATTGCTTACAGAAGACATGTCTGTATCTGTTGCACTGCAACTTCCTCGATCTATGTTGAGGTCAGTGGCTCCTGTTACCTCCAAAGACAGGGTAGGTTAACAAGAATTAACATTACCCTTCATAGGCTGAAGCACTGGGGGAGCTGGACCTGCCCCTTACCAACTGTAGCAGTTGGGTGGGTGGTTCCTGTTCATGGACTGAGCAGCACATTAGAGAGTACCTTCTAAGTGGTGGTCCAGGTGAGCTATCTCTAAGGCTGTGAAAGCAAATGAACTGAGTCCACCTCCTCCTTCTGCCTTGTGTTGTTCATGGTGAGAGAAAGATGCCTGCCCCACCTAAGCACATGCTACCTACAACTGGTGGGAGAGTTGGCCTCTGGGGTATAAGAATAGAAGAGATGGGGCAGCCTCTCACCAACTGCATTAATTGGGATTATGGGCATGGCACCTCACCTGGACTAAACAGCAGAGCTCTCTTGTGGCCCGAGGGTGAGTAAGTTAGAAGCAAGGGCATGAGAGCAGGAAAACTGGCATCTCTCCATTCTGCCTGCTGCGTAGGGTGTACTAGGTGTACAAGCTGGAGAGATTGCCTGTGTAGTGAGGTGAGGAAAGGTGGAGGGTTATCCAAACTGCTACCATCCAGGCCAGAACCAGGGCTGAGTTATCACACCTTAACATCATCTTTGTCTATGAACTGCTAGAGCTAATGAAAGGCTGGGACATGCCTATCCACAGCTGCAGGATCTGCATGACATAAGGCATCAATAGGATTTCCATGAAGAGTACAGGTGAAGGTCCATCATCTATAGTGTAGAGAAGCCAGAGAGTTCTGGAACACTCACAAGCAAAGATCTCTGGACTAAAGAGTATACTACATGACTTACTGGGCCTCACTACAGCCTCATCTCCAAGACTTTTGTATGTTTGTGTTTAATTTTGTGTTTTCAATGTTCATTTTCATTTTGTTTTGTTTTGTGGGGGAGGGTTCAATGGCAGAGCTCATGTGAGGGAATGAGTTGGGGGGATAGTGAGATTTGGATGCATGATATAAAACCAACAGAATCAATAAAACGTTTAAAATAAAAAAGAAATTAGGTAAACCAGTGCTGTATTCTGTAGACAGACTAAACTCTCCTGCCCACCTGTTCATAAATAACCTGTCAGAGGCTTAATATTAATTACAAACTCTTTGATCTATGGCTCAGGCTTCTTACTAGTTAGCTCTGTCAACTTAAATGAACCCATTTCTATTCATCTGTCTTTTGTCACATGGCTGTGGATAGAACTAGGAAATACCATCCTGAGTGAGATAACCCAGATTTGTAAAGGCAAACATGGTATATACTCACTCATAAGTATCCACTTATATACTAGTTATAAAGCAAAGGATAACCAGACTACAACCCACAGCTCCAGAGAAGCTAGGAACCTGGAAGGACCCTAAGAGGAATGCATGGATCACCATTGGAAGAGGAAACAGAGGAGATCTGCATGAGTAAACTGGGTTTTGGGGGATGTTATAGGATAGGGGATGGGAGATGAGAATATAGGGAAAAAGGATGGTCAAGGTGAAACAGGGATAGATTGGGAGAGCAATGAAAGAGATATCTTGATAGAGGGAGACATCATTGGGGTAGGGAGAAATCAGTTACTAGGGAAACTCCCAGGAATCTAAATTGATGACTCCAGCTTAGACTATTAGCAATAGTGGAGTGGGGCCTGAGCTGTCTTACCCAGGTAACTGACTTACCCAGGTAATCAGATTGGCAAAACCCCTAACTGTCATCATAGTGCCTTCATTCAGTAACTGATGGAAGCAGATGCAGAGATCCACAGTCAAGCACCAGGCCAAGCTCCAGGAGTCCAGTAGAAGAGAGGGCTCAGGGATTCTATGAGCAAGGGGTATCAAGATCATGATAGGGACACCCACAGAGACGAACAAATCAAGCTAGTGGGAACTCATGAACTTTAGACCAAGAGCTATGGAGCCTCCATGGGACTGGACTAGGCCCTCTGCATAAGTGAGACAGTTGGGTAGCTTGATATTCTTAAGGGCTCCCCTGGCAATAGCATCAGGATCCATTCTTGGTGCATGAGCTGGCTTTTTGAAGCCCATTGCCTATCATGAGACACCTTGCACAGCCTTGATGCAGGGAGAGGGGTTTGGATCTGCCTCATCTTTACGTACCAAGCTTTGCTGACTCCCCATGTGAGGCCTTACCTTTTTGGAAGAGGGAATGGGTGGGTTGGGTTGGTGGGGATGTTGGGGGGGTGGGAGGAAAGAAGAGAGGGGGATCTTTGTTTGGTATGTAAAATGAATAAGAAATTTGTTTTTATGTTTGTGGTTTTTCAAGACAGGGTTTCTCTGTGCCATTTTGGTGCCTGTTCTGGATCTTGCTCTACAGACCAGGCTGGCATGAAACTCACAAAGATCTGCCACACCACCACAGAAAAGAAATTGCTTAATAAAGAAAAACAGTAAGTTTAAAAAAAGCAAAAAAAAAAATCCGTGTAACATATCTAGTTTTTTAAAAAAGTTTTATACCAGGGATTGGTGGCACATGCTATTAATCCCAGCACTTGGGAGGCAGAGTCAGGTGGATCTTTATGAGTTTAAGGTCAGCATAGTCTATAGAGCAAGTTCTAGGACAACCAAAGCTACAGAAACCCTACCTCAAAAAACAAACAAAACAATGTTCTATAGTTAATTTGTAAAGAGTATATGTCTTATAAAATATTTCTAGATAAATTTTTGGCAAAATACTAGTAAGAAATAAACATACAATGCTTTAGGAAGGAAAGTTTTGATGTCACTGATTTAGATAGCAAATATAGTAATAAATCTACCAAGTGATGTACACGTTTAAGGCAAGAGAATAAAGGAAGGGATATAATATGTTTGAGAGTAGTACATAAACTACCAACCACCACTATATGCATAAAGGGGAATATGATTTTAGTATAAATGAAGTGCAGGAATTTTTAAGTGTTGGATTCAAAACCACTGTCTCATACTAGGGAAGGTTTCCAACACTGGCCATATGAGACTGAAAAGCTTCTGAACAGTAAAGGACACCATCATTGGATAAAGTGGCAGTCTACAGAAGGAAGGAAGGAAGGAAGAAAAAAGATATAAAATAGCCCCCGGTCTTGCAAAATTGTAATGGCGCCTTATGAAAAGTTCAAGGACAAGAGGCTTTCCTTTCTTAGTCCTTGATTAGAGGGATTCTGTAGCAAAGTGCCCCCCCCCAGCTCCAGGTCAGATGAGGGACAATGTCACAGGGACCTCGGAGTTAAGGGATTCTAGGCAGGTCTGCTGGGCTTCAGGACCCTCACCTTGATGCTAAATTCAGGGGAAATTAGAACTTGAATTCACTTCCTTCCACATATTTAGTGTGTTTTATTTTTGGTGCTAAAAATAGAAATAGGCCCTTCCATGCTCCCCTAGAGAGTCTACATTCAATTTCCATGGTTTCTCATATTAACCTGTATCTAATCAAGGCCAACTATTTCTGTCCAGAACTGTTACTCAGTCATTACTACATTGCTAATTTTCCTCTCAAAATAATGTATATAGACTCCTGGAGAAATGTGCTGTATTTTCTTGCCCAGCACACTCTATTTTTCACCTAATCTCCTAGCAGATTTTAAAAGCTGAGAAAAAAATCAATACCTAGGTGCACTCTGACCCTTCTTCCTTGGGGAATGCAAGAGATGATCACAGCTGAAATGTCACGATGGATTGCCCAGCTGAGTAGAGATGGTTAAGGCTCTATATCTAACATAGCAGTTCCCCACAGGGCTGTTCCCTGTCTACCTCCTCTAGGTCAGAAAATCTCCATTCTGAGATTGAACAGACCACAGCTCAAGATGAGATCCTCTTGCAGACCGAGCTGCTACAGCAGGAGCACTAAGTCTCACAGGCAAGTGAACCATGATTGCATCCCATACCTAGCAAACATGGTAATGGTTGGGGACTGGGGGCTCTTGACCTTGGCTTCCAGGGTGAATAGGTCTTGATTTTTTTCTGCCCTATGGCCTAGCCAAGCTGTTTCTGTGTCTAATTTTTTCCTACTCATATAGCAGTTCTTCAGAGAACTGAGGAGGCCAAAGAAGCCACAGATGCCTTGAACCCATGACATTCTATACTCTCAGATCAAGGCTTCCTCCTCAGAAGACACTCCTTTAGAGCTGTGAACTCACCAGTGAGGAAAATACCAGCTGTCTTCCAGGTGATCCAGGCACAATCACATCTATTGGTCTGCTGACTTAGTCCTCCTAAAGAAAAGAAAGTTTCAAAAATGAGCTTAAGACACAGAAAACCTGATCCAAGAATTACTGAGAACCCTGCCATTCAACAGCATGATGGCTTTGACAAGCTGACTGAGTTCTCACCCCTCCATATGTGGTATGAAATCTTTCATGGAAGACTGGGTTGATGTCAAGCATTTCCAGACAGACCACACCCAAAAGCATATATATTTCCTTCTCCAGTTGAGTGTTGAAGCTGACTCCATGTCATGCACCAGTGATGCTGAAGAGAATGCACCAAAGAGATCTCCACATTCCATCATTCTTTATGTTAGCCATTTATTTTCCTATTTAACATAAGTGAGTATTCTTTGGTTTCCTAGCCTGGCCTGAAGTGACTGGTCCTGAGAAAGGATTTACAGAAGACATCTGAGTCATCTTTGATGTTCTTAGCCACTCAGATGCTTCCCATGGACTTGTTGGGTATCCAGAAATCACAGAAGTGTCTTGAAGATTCACATAGTGACCAAGACATTGCAGGATCAGCAGTATGTGATAATTTACCAAAAGCTTCTCAAGGGGCACAAGGGTTTGCTCTAGGAAATATCTCACGCTTAGTGTTAGTGATGGCTTGACCTACAAAGCCTGAAGAAGCCATGGCTATACTAGTTTTGAAAAGGCCTTTTACATTTGCTGACTGCCTTCCTGGTCTAGCCACAGTCTGTAGGTCTGTGCTGCTATATGTGCAGAAAGGGAATGCTTTTGACCTTAATATTTTTGTATGGTTTTTGGTTGGGTTTTGTTTGCTTTGTTATTGTTTTTTTCGTTGTTTGTTTGTTTTCTTTGTTATGGTTTGAGCTTTTTTGGTTTTGTTCTTGTTGTTGTTTTGATATTTGCTAAGGATATTCACTATTTATGTTAACTGATCTCTTTAAGCCCCTATTGAGTAAAATAACTGTATTTTTATTAATAGTAAAGTGATTTAGTACTTTTCTATCATAAAACCAATTTCTTTGATCAGGAGTGTTATCTCAATCCTGTAGCCCCAAAAACTACTGGAACATCAGAACTCTTGTGGGCCCACCTTGGGCTATATATTGAGTTCCTAGTCAGCCAGGTCTACACCTTAGAATGTGGATATCATTTTATGCTGGGAAAGTATTGATACTGTATCTCTGTGTCCATATATTTAGCTCTCCCTAAAAAATATTATTCTGGATACACATTTCCTGACATGATCTTGAGCAATCAATTCATGAGAAACGTAACAGTATTGTTCTAAAGCCTCTCAAGAAATGAAAACATTGATTATGGGAGCTTTAAATAAATCCATGGACTGGTTGCTATCTGTGGTAATGATAATGGCCTTTCCTGGGCTGCTGCCAAAGGCCATGTCCTGTCCATGGCCCTGAGGAAGCTATGGGGGTCTGTGTTGATATCCATATCTCCTCTTACCAGTGAGGGCCTTGCAACAACCTGCAGTCTGGGACAACACCTATGAACATGTTGGTGTCAAAAGGATTTGCCAGCAAAAGAGCATGTGTGTCTTAGAAGCCTGTACTGCCACCTAGGACCAAATGACATCTGGGCCAGGGCTGTTGCTGAGGGTTGTGTCTAGGTCCATGACCCTGTTGCAGCCAGTTTCTTTGTTGATGTCTCAGGCTCCTATGGCCATCAAAGGCAGTGCAGATGCCTGGAATCTAGGCCACTACCTGTGCACATGATGCTGTTGGGTCCAATCCAATCTGAATGACCTACACTGCCAATCAGGCCCATGGTCACATCCAGGCCTGGGCGGCAGTCTAGGACCATGTCTGAGTCGATGTTGCAAACACAGCCAGTATCTGTGTTCATGTCCATGGCCTATGTTGCCAACAGTGGCCACACAGAAGTAGGTTGGGGTCCAAGCTTCAATCTAGGTCCATGTTAGTGTCCAAGGACTATGCTTCTGCTGGGGCAATACAGATCTGAGTGGCCAATGCTGCCACTAGGGGCCCTGGTGTCCTCTGAACCTAGGTTGCTTGCAGAAGACATGTCTGTATCTGTTGCCCTGCAACTTCCTCAATCTATGTTGATGTCAGTGGCTCCTGTTACCTCCAAAGACAGGGTAGGTTAACACAGAATTAACATTACCCTTCACAGGCTGCAGCACTGGGGGAGCTGGACCTGCCTCTTACCAACTGTAGCAGTCAGGTGGGTGGTTCCTGTATGTGGACTGAGCAGCACATTAGAGAGTACCTTGTTAGTGGTGGTCCAGGTGAGCTGTACCTGAGGCTGTGAGAGCAAAAGAACTGAGCCCACCGCCTCCTTCTGCCTTGTGTGATTCATGGTGAGATAAAGATGTCTGCTCCACCTAAGCACGAGCTACCTGCAGCTGGTGGGATAGTTGGCCTCTGGGGAATAAGAACAGAAGAGCTGGGGCAGACTCATACCCACTGCAGCAATTGGGACAGTGGGCATGGCACCTCACCTGGACAAAACAGCAGAGCTGTCTCTTGTGTTCCAAGTGTGAGTAAGTTCGAAGCCAGGGCATGAGAGCAGGAGAATTGGCCTCTGTCCATTCTGCCTGCAGCATGGGTTGAGCTAGCTGGACAGTGCTGGAGATCTTGCCTTGGTGTGAGGTGAGGAAAGGTGGTGGGTTAACCAAACTGCTACCATCCAGGCCAGAACCAGGGCTGAATCAGCCCACCTTAACATCATCTTTGTCTATGAACTGCTCGAGGAAGTGAAAGGCTGGGACATGCCTATCCAAAGCTCTAGGATCTCCATGACACAAGGCATCAATAGGATTTCCATGAAGAGTATAGGAGAAGGTCCATTATCTATTGTGTAGAGAAGCCAGAAAATTCTGGAACACTCCCAATCAAAGATCTATGGACTAAAGAGTATACTGTGTGACTTACTGGGCCACTCTACAGCCTCCTCTCCAAGACTTTTATTTGTTTGTGTTTAATTATGAGTTTTCAGTTTACCTTTTAATTTTGTTTTGTTTTGTGGGGGAGGGTTCAAGGGCAGAGCTCAGATGTGAGGGAATGAGTTGGGGGGAGTGTAGGATTTGGATGCATGATATAAACCCAAAAGAGAATCAATAAAACGTTTAAAATAAAAAAGAAATTAGGTATGCCAGAGCTGTATTCTGTAGACAGACTAAATTATCCTGCCCAACTGTTCACAAATAACCTGCCAGAGGCTTAATATTGATTACAAACTCTTTGATCTATGGCTCAGGCTTCTTGCTAGTTAGCTCTTTCAACTTAAATGAACCCATTTCTATTAATCAGTGTTTTGCCACATGGATGTGGATAGAACTAGAAAATACCATCCTGAGTGAGATAACCCAAATTTGGAAAGACAAACATGGTATGTACTCACTCATAAGTATCCACTTATATACTAGTTATAAAGCAAAGGATAACCAGACTACAACCCACAGCTCCAGAGAAGCTAGGAACCCAGGAGGACCCTAAGAGGAATGCATGGATCAGCATTGGAAGAGGAAACAGAGGAGATCTGCATGAGTAAACTGGGTTTGGGGGGATGGTATAGGATAGGGGATGGGAGATGAGAACATAGGGAAAAAGGATGGTCAAGTTGAAACAGGGATGGAGTGGGAGAGCAATGAAAGAGATATCTTGATAGAGGGAGACATCATAGGGATAGGGAGAAATCAGATACTAGGGAAACTCCCAGGAATCTAAATTGATGACCCCAGCTTAGACTATTGGCAATAGTGGAGTGGGGCCTGAGCTGTCTTACCCAGGTAACTGACTTACCCAGGCAATCAGATTGTAAAACCCCTAACTGTCATCATAGTGCCTTCATTCAGTAACTGGAAGCAGATGCAGAGATCCACAGTCAAGCACCAGGCCAAGCTCCAGGAGTCCAGTTGAAGAGAGGGCTCAGGGATTCTATGAGCAAGGAGTATCAAGATCATGATAGGGACACCCACAGAGACAACCAAATCAAGCTAGTGGGAACTCATGAACTTTAGACCAATAGCTATGGAGCCTCCATGGGACTGGACTAGACCCTCTGCATAAGTGAGACTGTTGGGTAGCTTAATGTTCTTAAGGGCTCCCCTGGCAATAGCATCAGAATCCATTCTTGGTGCATGAGCTGGCTTTTTGAAGCCCATTGCCTATCATGAGACACCTTGTACAGTCTTGATGCAGGGAGAGGGGCTTGGATCTGCCTCAACTGAATATACCAGGATTTGCAGACTCCCCATGTGAGGCCTTAACTTTTTTGGAAGAGGGAATGAGTGGGGTAGGTTGGTAGGGATGTTGGGGGGTGGGAGGAAAGAAGAGAGGGGGATCTGTGGTTGGTATATAAAATGAATAAGATTTTTTTGTTTGTGTGGTTTTTCAAGACAGGGTGTCTCTGTGTAGTTTTGTTACATGTTCTGGATCTTGCTCTATAGACCAGGCTGGCATGAAACTCACAAAGATCTGCCTGTGTCTGCCTTATGAGTGGCAGGATTCAAGGCATATCCCACCATCACAGAAAAGAAATTACTTAATAAAGTAAAACAATAAGTTAAAAAAAGCAAGAAAAAAATCTGTGCTACATCTCTAGTCCTTTAAAAAAGTTTTATACCAAGGGTTGTTGGCACATGCTGTTAATCCTAGCACTTGGTAGGCAGGGTCAGGTGGATCTCTATGAGTTTGAGATCAGCATCGTCTATAGAGCAAGTTCCAGGACAGCCAAAGCTACAGAAACCCTACCACAAAAAAACAAACAATACCAAGTTCTATAGTTAATATGTAAAGAGTATATGTCTTATAAAATACTTCTAGATAAATTTTAGGCAAATTACTAGTAAGAAATACACATACAATGTTTTAGGAAGGAAAGTTTTGATGTCATTGATTTGGATAGCAAATATAGTAATAAACCTACCAAGTGATATACATGTTTAAGGCAAGAGAATAAAGGAAGGGATATAATATGATTGAGAGCAATGCATATCCTACTTAGCAGCACTATATGCATAAAGGTGAATATGATTATAGTATAAATGAAGTACAGGAATTTTTTAAGTGTTGGATTCAAACACACTGACTCATAGCAGGAAAGATTTCCAACACTGGCCATATGAAGCCGAAAAGCTTCTGAAGAGCAAAGGACACCAATTATTGGATAAAGAAGCAACCTACATAATGGGAAAAATGTATACTAGCTATACAGTTTGACAGAATGCTGCTACCTCGAATATTAAAATTATCTAACTAACTAAGTACCCAACTAACTAACTAAATAAACAAACATCAAGCAAAAGAAAAACTCAGCTGGACAGTGGTGTTACACACCTTTAATTCCAGCATATGGGAGGCAGAGGCAGGCAGATCTCTATGAGTTAGAAGTCAGCCTCCTCCCAGAGCAAGTTCCTGGATAGCCAGGATTACACAAAGAAACTGTGTCAAAAAAAAAAAATTCCAATGACAACAACAACAGGCAACCAAATTAAGAAAATGGGGCATGGAATGTAGCCAGAAGTATTCCTGTGTCCACTGGGCTTCTGCAGCCACTCAGACCCAAATAAACACACAGATGTTTATATTAATTAAAACTGTTTGGTTCATAATTCATGTGCTTCCATTTGTTTGGCTATTTGTCCCTCTTCCTTTCTAATCTTGGTCTCAAGAATTCATACTCTTACTGTCCTTAGTGCATAAGCTGCCTCTTTGGAACCTTGGGCTTACACAGGAACACTTTGCTCAGCCTGGAAGTAGGGGACTGGAGCTGCCTGTACTGAAGCCACCAGGTTTCAATGAATCCCCGGGGGGGTCTTGGCCCTAGAGGACATGGGAATGGAGGCAAGGAGCTGGGGGGAAGGTGAGGACTGGGGCTGGAGGTAGGAGGACAGGGAACCCATGGCTGATGTGTAAAATTAAAACACAAATATAATAAATTTTAAAAAACTGAAATAAAAATGTAAAGAACCCTCTCCCCCCCAAAAAAAAACTGTTGGGCCCAATGGCTCAGACTTCTTGGTAACTATATCTTGCTCTTAAATTAACCCATTTCTATAAATTTATACACTTCCTTGTGTCTACTGACTTACTGGTATTTTAAAATCTTGCTTCGTTTGTGTCTGACTAGGGAGTCCTGAGTCTTCCCAGAAATCTCTTCTGTGCTTGTCCTGCCTATACTTCCTGCCTGACTTCTGGCCAATCAGCACTTTATTTATTAACCAATCAGTGCAACACATTAACAGCAAAAACAGCAGTATCCACAGCAATGGAACTAAAAAGATAGTTCCCAAAAGATGTAAACCAAATAGCTGATAAAGTTTTTTTTAAATGTTTGACTATCCTTAGCCATCAGAAAATACATGGTAAAACTACTCTGAGATTTCATCTTACCCTAGTCAAAAAGGATGAGGATTTAAATATGAAAACAAATGCTGACATGGATGTGTGGAAAGGTTTTTGCAATTGGTAAGAGTGAAAACTTGTACAGCCAACTGAATAAACAGTACCTTTGTCAAAAAGCTAGAAATAAATCTACCATGTGAACCAGCTATACCACTCCTGGGAATATACCCAAGGATTCTATATCTAACTTCAGAGACACTCACTCATCCATGTTCATTTGCTGCCTTATTCCGTGTTGCCAGAAAAAGTTAAACAACCTAGATGTTGTCCATCAGGAGATGAATAGGGAATAAAAATGTGGTATAATTATACAGTGGAATTGTATTTAGTTGTTAATAAAGTCATGAATTCCACAGGTAAATGGATGGATCTGGAAACAGTCATTCCAAGTGAGGTAACCAGACTCAGAAAGACAATTACTTCATGCTTTCTTTCATTTGCAGATATTAGTGATGAATATTTACATATGCATGTTTCATTTGGAATACCCATTGAGGTCAGTATTAAACTGTATCCTAAGGACTTGCCTATCTCTTTCATTATGTCCATAGATTTGTGTATCTATTACCTCTCATCAGAGCACCTTCTTTTTGTAGTAGATAGTAACTGACAGAGACCCACAACTGGCCTCTGCCAGAATGCTGAGTCCTAAATAAAACACCTATCTGCCATACTCTCTCCCAAGGCTCAGAAATCATTGCAGCTGAAGGGGCAGTAAGACTCTAGAAGCCAGAAGCAATGGATAACTACAAGGATGCTGTGTTTTCTGGACAAAAAAAGGTAGTGGCACATTTGAATCCAAAAGCAGTTATGTTAGCATGTGCAAGACCTGTGTGAGCTCAAGAGTGAAAAACCCAGCATAAAGAGTTGAGGTGAACCTAAAGTCCCACCCTTGCCAAGGAGTTAATGACAATCATTGCTGTTGGAAGAGGGAGAACCAGTTTTCTTTATGGGTGTAGGTAGCCTCGCATAGGTAGACCAAATCAAGTTGGTGGCAACCCAAATATGACTGCATGGAATTTAAAGGAAAAAATAAGGACATAAGTTTGAGTAGGCAGGGAAGGAGGATTGAATCAGCGAAGAGCAGTAGGATATGACCAAAAGACACTGTATGAAATTCTCAATGCATTAAATAAAGATGTAAACCTATACAGATTTCTGAAACATTTAAAGTAAAATTGGAAGTGACAAAAACATCCAAGGTTCAGGCGTTCCTGTATATACATCTTTAGCTACAAATATATGGCATCTTTTTTATTTCAGTCACCTGAATTACTGCTTTGAGGTATGTAAACTTTGGGTTTACTAGATTTAGGCATATGACTAATAGCAAAATTCCAATTACTTATACTTTTGTTTACATGCATCAAATATTATTTCCACCCTAAAGATGCCCTGCTCCCTCATTACTATTGTTGTTGTTGTTATAATTTTGTGTCAGTGATAGAATTCTCATTCATGTGAAAACCATGCCTGGTTTAAGGTCTGTTATTTCCATAGTCTAAATTATTTGTGTGTGAAGCTGGGATGGCTAACAAGGGTATTACTGAGACAAAGAGAACAGGGAGGTGCAAAGGCATGTTCAAGGCTGGGTTCTTCTGTCTGGAAACTCTTGACATCACCAGAGAGTGAGAGACGTTCCATGTTCATGTTTTTCCTCATCATGACATAGAGCACTTCTCAAATTAGTGTTGTGTGTGATGTTCCTCCAGAGGTACTAGGTGGTGGATCTTCATCAGGCGCATCAGATTCAGAGTTTTCAGTACCTTCTTTCATCCTCTCCTTTAATCTTTCTCTGAAGTGCTGGTTAAGAAATGAATACTGTGTTGCAACTAGATGGGTCTGTGTTTCTTTGAGTCCTCAGAGGGAAGCTGGAAATGGACAGTTTTATATCCTCAGTCAGGTTTAGTTTTGTCTTGGTTGAGTTACTTTCTGCAGATAGGAAAGGTAGAATGTACTTTTGTTTGGTTATGCTCGCAACATTTATTTTTGTTTTTGTTGTGGGTGTCCAAGTCTTCAAGCAAATCTTTTTGTTTAGTAGTCACCAGATATTGTCACAAAAAAGACAACAATAATCATTTGATAGTTACATGTTCTCATAAATGCTTAGCTACTCACAAAAAAACTGGCCTGTCATTAAGAAGTGGAAACCAACAGTCACATCCAGGCCTCACTGCTCTCATCTGGACACTCGAAGTCCTACTTTGGACCCTCAGGCTGTGACTTGGTCTGGTGAGTTCCTCTCAACACTTCACCTCTGTGCTCTGCCATATTCACACCCATAGGCACAGCTCAGACCATGGCTCACAGTGGCTTTGCTTGGTGTAGGTCCACTCAAGCAGGAAATGCAATGGGTTTCAATAGCCTAACTCCAGTCCCAGAGCTCTGGCATTGTCCCTATCTATGGCAGACACATAACCCAAGAAAGAAGTCTGCCCACTCAGAGATTAATGAAATAGAAACAAATAAAACAATGGAATAGAATCTAAGAACTGGTTCTTTAAGAAGATAAATTAATAAACCTTTGACCAATGAACTAAAGAAAAAGAGAGGTAAACAGGGAAACACTAACAACAGGCACCATGAAATTCAGAATAATAAAGGAATGCTTTCCAAAGTCTGTGTTCTGGAGATGGAGAGGTGGCTCAACAGTTAAGAGCACTGGCTTCTCTTCCAGAAGTTATGGGGTTTCGTTCCATCCCCAGTACCCATATGATTGCTCACAACAGTCTGTAATATCAGTCCCAGTTTAATTGATGTCCTGTTCTGGCCTCCATGGATACTGTATGGATGTGGTGCAGAGACACACAGTCAAGTAAAACAAAAATATATATATATATAAATAACTAATAAAGTGGCCATAATTATTATTTTTTATTTTTTTCAGTTTTAAGTTTCATTATTTTTAATATTTCTTTCTTTTAAATTTAATATGATTTTACATATCAGCCATGGGTTCCCCTGTCTTCCCTCTCCCGCCCCTACTCCCTCTCCCCCCTCCATTCCCATCTCCTCCAGGGCAAAGACTCCCCTGGAGATTCAGATCAACGTGATAGATTCAGTCCAGACAGGTCCAGTCCCCTCCTTCCAGGCTGAGCAAAGTGTCCCTGCATATGCCCCAGGTTCTAAACAGCCAGCTCATGCACTAAGGACAGGACCAGGTCCCAATGCCTGGGTGCCTGCCAAACAGTTCAAGCTATTCAATTGTCTCACTAATGCAGAGGGCCTGATCCAGCTGGGAGCTCCACAGCTTTTGGTTCATAGTTCATGTGCTTCCATTCATTTGGCTCTTTGTCCCTGTGCTTTTCCAATCTTGGTCTCAAAAATTCTCGCTCTTACAATGCCTCCTCTTTCTTGACAATTGGACTCCTGGAGATCCACCTGTGGCCTGGCTGAGGATCTATGCATCCACTTCCATCAGTTATTGGATGAGAGTTCTAGCATGACAGTTAGGGTGTTTGGCCATCCAATTACCAGTCTAGGTCAGTTCGGGTCAAGAAAGTAAACATGCTTTTAACATAAGTCAGGAGAACTCATTACAATAGGGAGAATAAACAATTAGACTTCTGGAGGAATTACAGTCACCATGAAAATGACCAACATGCTTCTGTTTTTTGAGACTTGTTTTTTTTATGTGGATGAACATTTACCTGCACTATGTGTGTGCCCACTGCCCACATAGGTCAGAAGAGGACATCCAGATCTCCTGGAACTGGATTTATAGATGTTTGTCAGCTACCATAAGGATGCTGTGAATCAATCCCTGTTCCTCTGCAAGAACAACAATTTTTCTCAGTTGCTGAATCATCTTTTCAGTTCCCAGAATGAATGCTGGAGATGCAAATGATTAGGGTAAAAGCCCAGATATTTTAACTGGAAATGAGTAGCCAGTCTCAGGATGCTTGCTAAGTTTCTGGGTCCCAGGAATCATCAGCTTGCTAGTTTTATAACTGAAATCCACAGACTATGTAGGTAGTAAGAACAGCAATAAAGAGGTTGGGCATGCTAAACTCAGCTATCAGGAGACGTGGTGGGTCTTTGGGAGTTCAAGTCCATCCTGGTCTCATTTGATTTGGGAGATGGGGGAAGGCAATGTACATGTATGTCATTACAGAAGTGTGGAGGTCAAAGAATAATTTTTGAGAGTCAATTCTCTCCTCCCATCATGTCAGTCTAAGGGATCAAAATCAGGATTTCAGTCTTCCTGGCGAGTGCTTTTATTCACTTAGTCATCTCACTAGTCCTCTGATACACACTTCGACAAAAAACATTTTACACTAACACAGAGCGGCTTGGTGCTCATGTACTTTAACAATTGGTTCTGACATTGGGAGATAGTTTGACCTTTAGAAAATGGAGTAGCCAGAAGAAGAAGGTTGCCTGTGATGGGTCGTAATGTCCATCACCACTTCTGGTACCAGCTCTGAGTCATCTGTTTCCTGGTTTATCACAGTGTGAGAAAAAAAAACAGACTACTACCATAGACTAAGCTACCCTGTTTGCCCTCCACTCTGTAACTGACTGACATTCCCTGCAGGCATCAGCCTTCCTCCATTAACTGATTTCCGTTATATTTTTGTCACAGCAACTAGAAATGAAACAGCTGTATTTTCTGTCTTAAACTCTGCTCAGAAGGTATAGAGCAACCAGGGGAGATAGGCTTGTTTGCAGACCTTCCTTACCCCAGTTTCTGATCTCCACTGCAACTAGCTCATTGCCTCGAAGCATCTCACTTCAACATTAGGGGGGAAAGGGGGCAGTTAGTCACAGTTACCACATCTAATGAACAAAACCATTACTAACTGTTACTTTCATATTGTCATAAGTCAACTTCAAATGTTCTTTCTTTTAAGCCCAATTTAATTTATAGTTTCAGGTATGAAATCTCACGTATGTAACAGGCTTCAAATCCAGTCCAAAAGTGGCAGGTTACGCCATTAACCTTTGTACCACCAATTTTACATCAATGTGTAGTTTTGGTGTCTTTTTAAAAATATGTGTCTTTAGTTGCATGGCCTTAAAACCAGGTTTTCTCTTCCATTACAGTTATCTGTAAGCTTGCTGCTGTGACAGTAGCATGCAGGCTTTTTTGCTATAGCTCTGCACTATCACTTGGTATCATGTAAGGTGACAAACGAGCATTGTGCTTTTTACTTGGGATTGCATTTGCTGTTCAGAGTTTTTGTGCTTCTATATGAGTCTTCAGTCCCCCTCACCCATTTCTGTGAGGAATGCCACTGGAATTTCAACTGGAATTGCATTGAATCTCTGGATTGCTTTTGGTAAAATAGACATTTCTCACAATATTGAATTCTTTCCTTCCTTGACCATGAGAGAGATCTTTGAGTGTTCTAACATCTTTCTCATTTTCTTCCTTCAGTGTCTTAATGTGTTCATTAACAAAGCCTCTTGGTTAGGTTTGTTCTTAGATTTATTTTCTTGAGGTTGTTGTGAGTGGCAGTGTTTCCATGATGTCTTTCTGAGCATGCTTTTTATTTCTGTATAAAAATACTGCTCATTTACTAAGAATACTATTTATCGTATTTGTGTTACCTTATTATATTTTTGTTGCATTTTTCATGCTTTTTAATATAATAGTAATACTTGTTTCACAGAAGCTATTTTAAAGAGCTTCTTCTGTGTCTGTTATTTTTTAAATTATTTTATTAGATTTGACTGTAAATCTTTTGAATTGTAGTGATATTCTGCTGTTACTCCATCTGAGCCTGGACTTTATTTAGTCAGAAAGCTCTTTATCATTATTTCAATCTTCTCATTTGTTATGGGTCCTTTTAGGTTGTTGTTCTCATTTTGGCTTAAAATTTTGTTAGTTTGGGGGTTGGGGATTTAGCTCAGTAGTAGAGGGCTTGCCTAGCAAGCACAAGGCCCTGGGTTCGATCCTCAGCTCCACATACAAAAAAAAAATTGTTAGTTTGGATTAATCTGAAAATTGATGCATTTTCTTTAGATTTTCCACCTTAATGGAATAGTGGTTTTAAAAATAATTTTCCCTTGAACCTTGCTATTTATTACCCCCACTCATGACCATGTTGTTTATGTAGATCTTATTCATTTCTCTGTCATTGGGCGATCCCTGTGTCTTTCCTAGGGTCCTGTTTTCTAGGTGGCCTCCCTGGAGTTGTGAGTAGCAGTCTAGTCAACTTTTTTTTTACATCTACTATTCTCCTATGATTTAGTACATACCATGTTTGTCTTTCTTATCATGGTTACCTCACTCAGGATGATTTTTTCTAGATCCATCCATTTGACGGCAAACTTCATGATGTCATTGTTTTTCTCTGCTGAGTAGTACTCCATTGCATATATGTACCATGTTTATTTATCCATTCTTCAGTTTAAGGGCATCTAGGTTGTTTCCAGGTTCTGGCTATTACAAACAATGCTGAGGTGAACATAGATGAACAAATGCCCTTGTGGTATGATTGAGCATTCCTTGGGTATATGCCCCAGAGTGCTACAGCTGGGTCTTTGGGGAGATGGATTCCCAATTTTCTAAGGAAGCACCATATTGATTTCCAAAGTGGCTGTACAAGCTTGCATTCCCACCAGCAGTGGAGGAGAGTTCCCCTTTGCTCCACATCCTCTCCAGCATAAGCTGTCTTCATTATTTTTTATCTTAGCCATTGTGACAGGTGTAAGGTGGTATCTCAGAGTCATTTTGATTGGCATTTCCCTGATAATTAGGTTTATTGAGCAATTCCTTAAATGTCTTTCAGCCATTTGAGCTTCCTCTGTTGAGAATTCTGTTTAGTTGTATAACCCATTTCTGAATTGGACTGTTGGGCATTTTGATGTCTAATTTCTGGAGTTCTTTATATATTGTGATTATCAGCCTACTGTCAGATGGGGGGTTGGTGAAGACCTTTTCCATTTCCTTTCTTTTATTTTATTTTTTATTATTATATTTGTGTTTTAATTTTACACATCAGCCATGGGTTGCCCTGTCCTCCCTCCTCCTGCACTCAGTCCCAACTTCCTCCATCCCCTCCCCACTATTCCCATTTACTCCAGGGCCAAGACTCCCCTGGGGATTCATTTAAACCTGGTGGATTCAGTAGGCTGGTGCTTTGCCTTGTTGACCATGGCCTTTGCTCTACAAAAGCTTCTCAGTTTTAAGAGGTCCAATTGTTTAATTGATTGTCTCAGTGAGAAAGCTTATGGGAACAGGAGTTCCCAGCAGCTTCAAGAACAGTAAGGGAGAACAAGGAATAACAGACCATGATCAATAAAGACCACATGAGAATAGGAAGAAGCAAAGTGCTAGAGTGGTCCCTAGAAAACCACAACGATACATCCACTGTAGACTACAGGCAATGGCCGAAGAGAAAA
>NW_023412845.1:0-11491 GCF_903995425.1 Onychomys torridus
TCTAATTTTTTCCTTATGTAAAGAAAAAATGAGAAAGAAATTTCTGAAAGGCTTTTTAGTAATTTAGAGAGAGATTATGAAGTTTGTCCCAAGAAATCTTTCAGGTTTTGAGAGAAAGACCACCAAGGTTCCCCCAAACTTCCTGGTCTCTAATCATTGCCTTCAGTGGCCAAGAGGAAACCTGTTTTGTTGGTATGGTGTTGTACAGGTTTCCTCGGGCTCTGCTGACTGGGAGGAGGGTTTTTGTTTTGTCTGTGTATGTCTCAGAGAAAATTCTCTGCTCTGCTACTTGGGACCTAAAGCCTCCCACAGGAATCCTTTTCTCCCCATTAAGCTCACCATTTGTGTGTGTTTCCTCAATTCTGACAAAGGTAAGGAAAGTACACTGGGCTGGCACAGGTAAGGCAGTCACATGAGACAGTGGAGCTGGCACATGGTGTACACAGCCCCAGGACATGAAAAGAGGTGAGGCAAGAAGAAGAGCAGGTTGTACCGCCCCTCAGTCCTCTGTGGACAACAGGAAATTTAGAGGTCCACTTTCCCAGGAGCCTCTTGGGTCTGTTCCTGCTGGAGTGAAGGAGGAAGGCCGTGTCCTGCCTAGGGTTGCTGGTCTACAAATAACATCACATCCTTGTTTGTCTCATTATACTATTGGGTCATAGATTCAAATGTTTGGACGTATCTGTTCATTGTTGTCAGGGAAGCTTTCTATAACCATGTTGGTTTCTTTGAATTCAGACAGGAAAATTGAACCTGTATCTGCATTCGGGTCCTAGGGAACCCAGAGTTAATCAATGGGAAAATAGCCCACTTGAATGAGCCCAGATTTCCAAAAGAAGGATGATTGATTTGGGTTGCTCATTTAGGAATTTCAGCATGGAGAGGGGACCTAGCTATCAAGATTGGGAAGAACTCTTAACATGAGGGATTCTGTGTACAGGGATTTCATTCTTGTCCTTTGTTGATCCCTTCATGATTTTGTCAGTCATAGCTAGAATCCAGGTGTCTAATCAGCACCTGGATGTGAGGCCCAGTTTATCTCAGATAAGAGCAGTTTATTAAACTTATTCAGCGGCATCTGTCATGAGCCTCTTCCTCCCAGTACACAATGCATCTCTCACCAAATCCCTTCCTGTACACAGGTCATCTCCCACCAGCTCCCTCCTTTACTGTACATAGGGAATCTTTCACGGACACCCTTCCTTCCTCTACAAAGGGCATTTCTTAACAGCTTCCTTTCTTCCTGTACACTAGCTTCCTGCTTTTCTGCCTGTACCCAAAGCCCTACTATACATTAAATTCTCTGGGGCAAGACATTTCAGACATAACATCTCTTAAGAAATACTCTGATTAGATTGTTAGCCTTATCATAAGAGGAAAAAGGTCCTTGAGGCAAAAGTAGTGACCACTATGGTGGGCTAATGTGAGCAGTGTTCTGTCTGTTTCTTGTTCACATAGAGCAGTTGTGAGTGAAAAGAACCAAGTAAGTCTGTGGTCTGGGTTGGAGTTTCATCCCATTGCTAGAATATTTGTTTGTTTGTTTGTTTGCAACAAGAGGAACTCAGAGGGACCTGTGTTATACTGCTTTACAGTTCTTGGCTTGAAATTTTCCAGGACCTGTAGGAGAGGAGCAAGGTAGGAGCTCAACCTCACATCTATGCCACCATCTTCAGAAAGACAGCCTCGGGAGTAAGTATGTGGTGCTTCTTATTATAATTATGGGCATAAATCTGGAAAATTTGCCTACTCTGGCCTAGCAGGGACCCAGCTGTCACAGACTCTATCCTGGAGGAAATAGAGAAGCGTCTGTATTAGGTTTTTTTTACAGAAATGCCCCTACTCCAAAGGTTACAGTGTCTGAGTGTCTGAATACAGCCTGCCTGTCCCACATCATATTAGCATCTATTTTGACTTAATAACTGAAAGTGTTGAGGAGGAAGCTTGATGGCTGCCGGTAGAAGAGGCCCAGAAACCATCTGAACAGACCACAACAGTGATCACATACTGCCACAAAACAAGGCCTAAAACACCCACTTGGATGAAGACAGCAAGGGTAGAGTTGGACACTAGACCTGAGCCCTTCCATACTCCATAACGCTTTCTCAGAAAAGGACCTGAGGAGAATGGTGGGTGGAGTCTGAAAGGCCGTACTGACTACATCCCGTGCTTAGGGAACACTATTCACAGACTGCAGGAACACATCCTAAGAGTGACATCCGATGCTAGACTAAAGTCTATCAAATTGTACAAACAGACTAATTGTATGCTATGTGAATTATTTGTCAATAAAAATTTTATGAAAAGAAAGAGTGAGTTACAATATTCCAGGTCATGTTTCTGGGTAGCTGAAAAGGCTCAGTCACCGACTTTTGGCAGATTCACCACAGTAGTCACCCACTACAAGATATTCAGAAACACCCATGGTTCACCAAACATGAACCAAGTTCACAGACTCTTCCAGATGAGACCTGCCCAGGCCATACCATCTTAGCTGTGCTCTCTGACCATGATGTGACTCAAACATCATCTGTGCATCAGTGCAGAAGAGAAATCCTGAGAAAAACACAGGGATATTTCTCATCCTGAAAGGCTCTGCAAAACCTTGGGCTTATCTGAAGGACCTCTGAAAGACTGGGAGCCTGGCCATAGACCTTCCAGTGCTATGCCAATCCCTGCACTTCTGCTTTTCTCCACAAACCAAGAGCCAGTGAACTTGTCATTGGGGTTTTGGTGTCTGTTCTCAAATTGGCACCTGCCTGAGGACAGGTAACAGAGTAAAAGTGTCCTTATGCTTCTTATTTTCTTCTGTTGTCCCAAGAAGAGCCACCAGGTTGAACCTAGCTCCCCTGTATTCACAAAAGACTGTCCTATGCTTGAGATTCAGCAAACTCTCAGAAGCAATGCCCTTGGCACCTGGGCAGCACCCTGATTTTCAAAGTGCTTCCACACTGAAATAGTCATTGCAGAGCCTGAGGAGGAGAATGAAGGCATGCCTTTTAAGATTCTTTTGCCACCTGCAGCTCAAAAGAGTTTGATCATGAATATTCCTCAGATTGAAATGTCAAGGCCCTCACACCTGTGTGATAGGGTTTAGAGACAGGCCTTCTGTAGGGAGGCAGGGACAGATTTTGTCATGAGGGCATGCTAGAAAGATGTCCTGGTCATATGAGGTCCAGAGATGGCCAGCCGCTTTAGAGCCAGAAGGGGCCTCACCAGGAAGCCATCCATCTGTTACCTACTGAATACTAACTGCAAAGCTTTTCCTCTAGTTCCTGAGCAATAGTTGAGGGGCTGAAGCCAAGGACACATCAAGGAAGGGATACGGGCCTAGCCCATTGCTGGGCCACTCTCAGAAGAAGCATGACAGATGTCTGACACTATAAAACTAGTTTTACATGTGCTCACAGAGAATCCACGGGCCAAAAAATTCAGATTCCTCCCCAGAGAGAGAAAATTATAGGTTCTCTTGAAATGACAATGTTCCCAAGCTTAAGTCCCAGGATTATCATCCACTTGTCATAGCTGATTGAAAAAACACCTGAACAATTCTACTTTGTGACTGTGTAGGAAAAGCCTCATAGATGCAGTCCATAATATCAACACCGTAGATATTTGTCTGGACACATAGAGCCAGGTATACACTACAAGGACACTGGAGCAATGCAAATGGAGAAAATGGATGGATCTGATCAAAGAGTCCTAAAGCTTGCAAACAAATGAGACCCAGAAACCTCATTTGTTGTGTGACCTCCATCAAGCCACTTAATGGGACCTCACCCCCTTAAATTGTAAATTACTGCTCAGAATCCTTGATCCTGATCCTCTAGATAGCTGCAGATAGAGAATGTCAAAGAGCTTATTCCATATAACTCTTTGTTTAATATAAAAGCCAGTGTGTATGTGTATGAGTATCTGTATTCATAACACAGAGGGCCAAGAACTCAGCCTGGAAGCCACAGTGACTCAATAGAATCCATCCTTCCAACCTGTTTCCCCCAGTGCTGATTGACAGCATTTCAGTGAAGGATTCTAGGCCCTTTTCTTCAGACTGTGACATCAACTTCCAGACAGCTTTTTATGTGCTGAGATATCTGCATATCACAAGGCCACCCTTTCGCTATTAAATAAAGGGCACTGTTCACCTGGGCTGAGGCCTGGAGTCACTATTGTTTATTGTGTGTGTGTTTTCTCATTTCTAACAAAGGTAGGCAAAGTACTCTGTGGTGGCACAGGTGGAGACAGTGGAGCTAGCACCTGGTGTACACAGCCCCAGGACATGACAAGATTTGAGGCAAGATGAAGGGCAGTTATCCAACAACTGAGCCCTCTGTGGACAACAGGAACTTTAGAGCTCCACTTAACCAGGAGCCTCTCATGGCTATTTGCTGGAGTGAATGAGGAAGCCCCTGTCCTGCCTAGGATTGCTCGTCTACAATTAACATCACATCGTTGTTGGCCACATAATACTATTGGGTCATAGATTCAAATGTTTGGACAATTCTGGTCATGGTTGTCAGTGAAGCTTTTTATATCCATGTTGCTTTCTTTGAATTGAGACAGGGAAATTTGGACCTGTATCTGCATTGGGGTCTGAACGATGACAGAGACAATCTAAGGAAAACATCATACTTGAACGATCCCAGATTCCCAAAAGAAGGATGGTTGTTTTGGCGGGGTGTCATGGTGGGTTACTTTATGATTTTAGGAACAGACAGGCAACTTAGCTATCAAGACCGGGAAGAACTCCTAACAAGGTGCAATCTTTGCTGGGGATTTCATTCCTGTAATTGTAGATTCCTTCATGAGTCAGCCAAATGTAGATAGAATGCAGGTGTCTAATCAGCACCTTGGGTGAAGCCCAGATTTTCTCAAATAAGAGCAGTTGAATAAAGGGCATTTCTCACAGACTATGTCCCTTCCTGTCCACAGGGAATCGCTCACCAACTCTCTCCCTTCCTATACACAAGACAGGTCTCACTGACTCTCTCCCTTCCTTCCTGTACATATGATGTCTCTTACCAGCTTCCTTCCCCACTGCACATAGGGCATTTCTCACCAGTTCCCATCCTTGCTCTACACAGGGCATCTCACTAGCTTCCAGAATTTTCAGTTTGTACACAACACCCAACTGGAACATAACTTCTTTGTGGCCCAGGCATCTCAGACTCAACATCTCTTGAGGAATATTCTGATTAGATCCTTAGCATTATCATAAGAGAGGTCCTTGAAGGAAAAGTAGTGACAGTTCCTGTAGGTAATGTGAGCAGTGTGCTGTCTATTTCTTGTTCCCATGGAGCAGTTGTGAGTGTAAAAGAAACAGCATGTAGGTCTGTAGTTTGGATTGGAGATTAATCCATGTGCTCCTGGAAGCCGGATTTTTGCAGCCTATGGGACACAGATATCCCTGTGTTTTCTTGGGTTCCCGTTCTTGGGTTGACATTTTCCCAGGACCTGTCAGGACAGGAGCAAGGTGGGAGCTCAACCTCACTTCTAGCCCAGCATATTCATAAAGACAGCATTGAGATTAAGTATGTGGTGCTTCTTACTACAGTTAGGGGGCATGATTCAATAAAATAGCCTATGTTGGCCTCTCAGGGAACCCTCAGGCATACAAATTCTATCCTGAATGGTATAGAGAAGCATTTGTGCTACATTTTTGTCAGAAATGGCCGTTTACCAAAGGTCACAGTATCTGAATGCAAACTGCCTGTCCCACATCATGATAGCATCAATTTTGACTTCATAACTGAAAGTGCTGAGGAGGAAGCTTAATGGCTGCAGGAAGAACAGGCCCAGAAATCATTTAAAGAGACTAAAACAATAACAAATACTCCCACAAATCAAAGGCTAAATCACCTACTTGGATCCAGACAGCAAGCGTAGAGTTGGACACTAGACCTGAGCCCTTCAATGCTCCATAACTCTTTCTCAGAATAGGATCTGATGAGAATTATGGGTGGAGAATGGGAAGGATGTCTTCTGAGTTATTTGCTTTGACCACCTCCCTTGCTTAGGGAACAACATTCAAAGACTGCAGGAACACATCCTAATAGGGACATCTGATATTCCAGGTCATGTCTCTGGGCAGCTGAATACCCTCAGTCACTGTATTTTGGCAGTTTCACCACCGAAGTCATCCACTACAAAACATTCAGAAACACCCATTGTTCCTCAAACATGAGCAAAGTTCACAGACTCTTCCAAGTGAGACCTGCCCAGGCCACACCATCTTAGCTGTGCTCTCTGACCTTGATAAGACTCAAATATCATCTGTGCATCAGTGCAGAAGAGAAATTCTGAGAAAAACAGGGGGATATTTCTCACCCTGAAAGGCTCTGCAGAACCTTGGGCTTATATGAATGAACTCTGAAATACTGGAACCCCGGCCATAGACCTTCCAGTGCCAAACCAATCCTTCCATTTCTGCTTTTCCCTAGAATACAAGGGCCAGTGATCCTGCCATTTACATTTTAGGTGTCTTTTCTCTAATTGGCACCTGACTAAGGAGATGTAATGGGTAAAAATGTCTTCATGCTTTTCATTTTCTTCTGTTGTCCTAAGAAGAGCCACCAGGTGAACCCAGCTGCCCTGTATTCACAAAAGACTGTCCTATGCTTGAGATTCAGCAAACTATTAGAAGCAATGCCCTTGGCACCTGAGCAGCACCCTGATTTGCACGTTGCTTCCACACTGAAATAGTGATTTCAGAGGCTGAGGAGGAGAATGAAGGCATGCCTTTCAGGATTCTTTTGCCCTGTGCAGTGAAAAAGAGATGCATACTGGTATATTTCCCAGATTGAAATGGCAAGGCCCTGATACCTTTGTGATAGGGTTTAGAGACAGGCCTTCTGTAGGAAGGCAGTCCTTTCAGCATGCACTTAGGTGTAACTAGAAAGAAGTTCCTGTCTAATAAGGACCCAGAATAAGGCAGCCTCTGCAGAGCCACAAGGGACCTCTCCAGCAACTCACTCATCTGTTATCTGGAGACTATTATGTGAAAATGCCTTTTCCTCTAGTCCCTGAGGAATAGCTGTGGGGCTAAAGCCCAGGACACATAAAGGAAGGGAAAGTGATTTAAGGGGACTTCTCCAACACTCTGCTTATCCCTGTTCTCATGTGGTCTTCACTTATCATGGTCTGTTATTCCTTTGTTCTCCCTTTCAGTTCTTGATCCAGCTGGGATCTCCTGCTCCCCTAAGCTTTCTTTCCCTCAAATCTTGCCCTTCATTACTCCCATGGTCGTCCAGGTTGTTCATGTAGTATGGTTGATTCAAGTTGTTGGTTTCAGCAGTATCTGTCTGCACAAGGAGCACAGTGACCATGTACCTCATGGCCTGCTCACCTTAAGAGAAGTACCTGGAAAAAGAAATACCATGTTCTCATATTTTTGATGGGGCCAGGGTGCATTTGACCTCTGTAACTGGGACTATCATTGCCCTCACAGGAAACCCCATTTCGGCCATAAAGTTTACAGCGAACTTAGAGCAGGACTTTTGCTTATTGTGTAAGATGGCGAACCTGAATAAGATAAACCATCCTAACATAATTTGCCTCTTCCAGATTTTTATAACACTACAACATTTCTTTGTGACTAAGAAAACATGTTCTAACGAGCAAGGGAGGAGGGCAGGCTGATGGAGGAGAGACATAGATAATATTTGGGCTTGTTGTGTCATCCATCAAGTTTTGCAATGACCTTTACCTTGTCCATCTACAAGTGAATTCTGAAAATATCCCTCTAGTTATAGAGGGTGGTGTGAAGCTGGCAGAATTTCCTATTGCCAAACAGATATATTACTGGCAATGTACTGCAATGCAATGTGGGAAAATACATTCAATGCTCCAGAATTAGCACTGGGAGAGTGATGTAAAGGGAAGAAAGCAGATGTCTGTAGTCTGGGTGTTCAGATGTATTTTATCACCACTGCCAGCCCTTGTCAAGAAGCACCTTGGAGATCGTGGAGAACATCATAAAAGAGACCTATGACGTTTGAGCTCATGTTTCTGGGTATATTGAAAACCTAATTGACTAAGTGCTGACAGTTGCCCGAGAGAGGAGACCCTTCAGCAACATCCATGGCTCATGAAATGGGAGGCAAACATCCCAAGTGACACCTACTCAGATCCCAATGACCTAGACACACTCAGTCTTCTGTTTAATGTCAATGATGACCTGTAATCCTTTGTAAAGAGAAAATACAAGGAAATGATGGGGACATACCTCCTCAGTAAAGAGAAGTCATGCAAGGTGCTGGTGGTTTCACATGGCTGCACATATTAGCCAAGCCTATGGACCTTGGAGTTGCACCTCCACCATCCCCAGTTCATCTCTCTATCTCTGGTTTGCACCTAAAATGGAGGGCCTTTGAGCCTGTCTTTGTCATCTTCCACACTCATACCTCACAATAGCACGTGCCTGTTGTGCCAACAGAACCAGGACAGAAGGTGGCTAGAAGTGCCTCTATGTCTCTATGTTGTCACCTGAAGAAGAGCCCTACTTGTAGCTATGTCCCCTATTCAGAGCTGCTGCAGCACCACGTATCTAAAGTGGCATTTTGGAAGAGGAAATGACCTGGAACCTGGTCTGGAATTTACATGGAAAAGTCCTCACCTCAGCTGAACATCAGGTGCTTTAATAGACTGCTCAAGGTAATCACTTCTTGCCTGTCAAGAGTGTGCTGCTTCCATTGGGTCTCACACACACAAGTCCATCCTATGTTCATCAATAAAGTGCTTCCCTGAAAGTGGCAGGGTGCAGAGCCCAGTGAGGAATTGGGATGGCACGTATGGCCTATGCTGTCTTTCCCAGTGTGCTTTTCTCTATAGCATCACTAAGTAACAGAATTCATTTCCCAAGATGCCTTTCTTTACATTGGCATAACACTAAAAACTACATTTCCCATAGGACCTCTCTTGTCCCTCACATCCGTTTCCTTTTACATGGCTAAATTTTCAAAAGTCTCATTTCAACTTTAGCATCGGAGCTTTGACTCAAGATTATTTTTGTGTTTTTCTCAGAATTTCTCTTCTGCACTGATGCACAGATGATATTTGAGTCACATCAAGGTCAGAGAGCACAGCTAAGATGGTGTGCTCTGGGCAGGTCTCACTTGGAAGTGTCTGTAACTTTGCTCGTGTTTGGTGAACCATAGGTGTGTCTGAATATCTTGTAGTAGGTGACTTCTGTAGTGAAACTGCCAAAAGGCGGTGACTGAGGATTTTCAGCTGCCCAGAGACATGATCTGGAATATCAGAAGCCCCTATTAGGATGTGTTCCTGCTGTCTATGAATGGTGTTCCCTAAGCACGGGAGGTAGTCAATGCTCATAACTCAGAGAATATCCTGCCCAGACTCCACCCATCATTCTCATCAGATCCTTTTCTGAGAAAGAGTTAGGGAGCATTGAAGGGCTCAGGTCTAGTGTCCAACTCCACCCTTGCTGTCTTGATCCAAGTAGGTTCTTTAAGCTTTGTTTTGCGGCAGTATGTGATCACTGTTGTGCTCTGTTCAGATGGTTTCTGCGCCTGTTCTTCCTGAAATGTCCTTGGCCCCAAAGAAGTTATGTTCCAGTTGGGAGTTGTGTACAAGCTGAAAATTCCAGAAGCTAGTGAGATGCCCTGTGTAGAGGAAGGATGGGAACTGGTGAGAGATGCCCTGTGTGCAGGGGGGAAGGAAGCTGGTAAGAGACAACATATGTACAGGAAGGAAGGGAGAGAGTCAGTGAGACATGTCTTGTGTATAGGAAGGGAGAGAGTTGGTGAGCGATTCCCTGTGGACAGAAAGGGACATAGTCTGTGAGAAATGCCCTTTATTCAACTGCTCTTATTTGAGAAAATCTGGGCTTCACCCAAGGTGCTGATTAGACACCTGCATTCTATCTACATTTGGTTGACTCATGAAGGAACTTACAAGGACAGGAATGAAATCCCTAGCAAAGAATGCCCCATGTTAAGAGTTCTTCCCAGTCTTGATAGCTAAGTTGCCTGTCCCTGAAATCCTAAAGTATCCCCACGTCCCCTCCCAAAACCACCATCCTTCTTTTGGGAATCTGGGGTCCTTCAAGTAGGATGTTTTCCATAGATTGTCTCTGTGATCGCTCAGACGCCAGTGCAGATACAGGTCCAAATTTCCCTGTCTCAATTCAAAAAAAGCAAAATGGATTTAGGAAGCTTCACTGACATCTATGACAAGAAACATCCAAACATTTGAATCTATGGCCCAATAGTATATTGTGGCCAACAACGATGTGATGTTAATTGTAGACCAGCAACCCTAGGCAGGACAGGGGCTTCCTCATTCACTCCAGCAGGAACAGCCCTGAGAAGCTCCTGGGAAAGTGGACCTCTAGAGTTCCTGTTGTCCACAGAAGGCTCAGTGGCTAGACAACTGCCCTTCATCATGCCTCACCTCTTTTCATGTCCTGGGGCTGTGTACACCAGGTGCCAGCTCCACTGTCTCCTGTGACTGCCTTACCTGTACCACCCCAGGATACTTTGCCTACTTTTGTTAGAACTGAGAAAACACACAAACAATAAGCAATGGTGACTCCAGGCCTCAGCCCATGTGAACAGTGCCCTTTGCCAGATTCAGATAGCTCAGCACATAAAGGGATGACCTCCTGCCCTGATGGTCTCAGCAAGGAGGCAGAATGCCTGAGAGAGTAGAGCATTTTTTCTGGATTCCAAAAAGAAGTGAGTTGGGGTCACTATGGCAGAGCGAGGGATATTTCTCCATAGCCAAAAATGCCCTGTTATCACACAGAGGGACTCTAAAATAGTTAAATGGAGAGTCTAATGATTCTCTTGGCATTGCTGCCCATGCCATGGTAAGTGTGGTGGTATTGCCCTCCTCATGGTTGGCTGAAGAAAAGAGGCCCCCTAGCTTGAGGAAGGAGCAGCAGCCAAGCAAGAGAGATCCACCTATTTTAGAACCCAGTCAATAAAGTCTGAATGTGAAGGCCCGGTGGGCAGCAGGGCCCTGAATAAGGACATCTGAGAATTCATTCAAAGTTCAAGAACAGCTCTCTGTCCCAGGAAGGGATATAGGCAGGGTGGGATTTGCCTCACAAAAGGGCAGAGAGCTACTGGCTGAACAGCCTTCTGAAGCCAAGAGAAAGATGAACTTGAGCCTAGGTACTGTGGGAATAATTAATCGGTCTCAGGGAATAAGGTGCCCCAGGTCATTTTCCTTCACGATGAACTGAGTTTGTCATGGTGGCTTTTCTATGTAAGTCACATCACTGGAATCCACTGCCTCTGGAAGGCTGGTGTACACTTCACAGTCTGCATATGCCATTGACCAACTTAGGCCAAACACAAAGGTCGAGTCAAGCAGAGACAATAGAAGAGGATCCTACACCAGACTGGGGTGTGACTTCTCTCGATGAAACTGAAGGGAGATAAAGCCATGAGAAGATTCATTTCTCACTGGGGAAGCCTCGGACACAGGGAGCAAACCATCACTCAATGACAGGAAAATGTGCATGAGCCAT
>NW_023412846.1:0-8579 GCF_903995425.1 Onychomys torridus
GGAATTTACCCTAATATCTGGCTCTGGGTGGTATTTTATTAATAAGACATTTTAGGATTCATGCTACTGATAGATCTACATATATTGATCCTATCTTGGTATTCCTGGAAAGAAGTCAGGTTTGTCATAGGGCAGATCTATCTGTTGTGTTGTTGACTTATATTAGGCAGTGTTTAGATGAGAATTTTTTCCATCCATGTCCATCAAAGTGTTTAGTCTCTCATTTTCTTCATTATTCTCCATTTCCTCAAAATTATTTCCCACCATATTTCCAGAAGGGATCTCTCCATGTTTGTAAGTGTGGTTTGTTTTTGAAGCAAAAATAAATGTTGGTATTTACAATACAATCTTGTCACTTGTGCAGTATGGATAGAGAATGTGAAGATTAACATTGAATTTTTATTGAGAATTATTTGCTAATTATTGTCCATTTTGTGATTGCAATATTTGCTACAGTTTGGTAACACTTGTTTTTCTGTCTGATGTTCTAATGTTGTCTTTGTCTTCCATGACCTCTTGTATTTATCTTACTTTTCAGTGTATATGAGTTCTTTGTGAGTCTTCATTAGAAATGTTAGAATGGTTATGAATTCTTATAACTTACATACATCACTGAACATTGGTCTGTCCTGTGTTTGTTAGTGTTTTCTAGACTAACAGAAATTAGAAAATGAATCTGTCTATGACTTTTTTACTCTCTTATTATGTTCCTCTGACTCTCTCTTTTCATATATATACAAAATGTTTAGGATTTCTTTTAGGATATAGTCTAGTTAATATAACAATTGCTAGGTTTAAATAGAAAGTCCAGGGAAGGAGAAACTTCTCATTCTATGATAATGTTTGTCACATTTGATCTTCATTAGACAATGAAGTCTCATAGACTTAAGTTCTAATGCTGGGGAATACATGAACTAATTAGCAAAGTGACAGCAAGTAGTTAAATAGCACAAGTTTCCTTTTCCTGTGTCCTTATGTAGGCTTCTAGCAGTGGGTGTAACCCAGATTAAAGGATACCTCTCAAGACAAAAGGATGTAACTTAAAATTGTGTCTACCCAACTTAAGATCCAGATAAAAGTTGTGTCTTTTCCAAGCTTAAAAAATGTCAATTTTTCTTATCTACCTTCTTTTTTTTTGGTTTTGTTTCACAGGCATGATTATTCTTTGTAGCCTTGGCTGTCCTGGAAATTGATTTGTAGAAGAGGCTGTCCTGGAAATCAAAGATCCACATTCCTCTGCCTTCTGAGTGCTGGGATTGAAGGCATGTGCTACCATAACTCGATATAAGGCATGTCGTCCTAACTTAAAGTTCTGGATAACAAGTGTTTTTTCCTACTTGAAATTAAGTTAAAATGACTCTCAAGTATGCCTTTGATTTTTGTGCTTTAATAAATTCCAGAAGTGTTCTGGATCAGAGGAGATTGCCTGAGTTATAGACATAGAGGCAACTGCGCCTGGGTCCCACCAATGGACACAGGCCACCACAGGAGGACCTGATAAACTTAGAACCAGTTTCCCACCAATCAGTGGGCCTTGCCCATCAGCAGGCCCTGCTGGAAGGATCCCCTTTTTCAAGACAGCAGTCAGACACTGCAGACTCTCCACCCTGCCCCCACACCCATTTGCCCAAGATCCCAGGCGCTTCCTGAGCCTCAGAAACCAGCCCCAAGCGTTCATCCTACCCTGGAACTCCCATCTGGACCAGAGACCAGAGGAACTCCCATCTGGACAAGAGTAGCTCCCATCTGGACAAAATAAGGAGACCCCAGGTTCTTCCTAAGTCTCAGAGTCCATCACTGCAACTCAAATCCAGCCAGCACTCTCTTCTGGACCAGTGCTTCCATCTGGCCCAGAGCTTCCATCTGGACCAGAGAGTGGCTTCCTTAAATCTCTCAACTCTTTCTGGACCAAGTACACTGATAAGACCAAGAACGAACACAAGAGGAGATGGACAGACGTCAAGGCAGAAGTACATACAACAAAATAAAGAGCAATACAGGATCACCAGAACCTAGCCCTTCTCCAACAGCTGGACCTTAACATCATGGAATGGAAGAAGAAGAAGAAAACAACCTTATAAGTAACATCATGAAGAGGCTAGAGCCTTATATAGAAGAAATCAAAAATAAAGTAGAAGAACAGACAGACAAAAATTGGGAAGGACACTATAAAAAACTAGAGCAAAGGACAATTAAAGCAGAAGAAAACAATAAATCCTTGAAAGAAAATCATGAAAAAGCAAGGGAGACAATCCAAGACCTGAAGAGGGAAATAGAAAAAATGAAGAAGACACTAGCAGAAGGAATGTTGGAAATAGAAAATCTGAGTAAACAAATAGGAACTTCAGAGGCAAGTATAACCAACAGAATGCAAGAGATGGAAGTGAGGATCACTAGTGTTGAAGATACGGTAGAAGAAATAGACTCATCAGTCAAAGAAAACACTAAAACTAACAAAGTCATGACCCAAAATGTCCAAGAAATTTGGGACACCATGAAAAGACCAAACCTACAAATAATAGGGAAAGAGGAAGGAGAAGAATACCAACTCGAAGGCACAGAAAATACATTTAACAAGATCATAAAAGAAAACTTTCCCAACTTAAAGAAGGAAATGCCTATGAAGATACAAGAAGCCAATTGAACACGAAACAGACTAGATGCCCGAAAAAAGTCCCCTTGCCACAAAATAATTAAAGAACTAAACATACAGAATAAAGAAAGAATATTAGGGGCTGCAAATGAAAAAGCCCAAGTGACTTATGAAGGCAAACCCATCAGAATAAGACCCAATTTCTCGAATGGAGACTTTGAAAGCCAGAAGGACCTGGACAGATATAATGCAGACACTAAGACACCATGGATGCCAGCTTACACTAATATACCCAGCAAAACTTTCAATCATGATAGATGGAGTGAACAAGACCTGCCAAGACAAAACCAGATTTAAACAATACTTATCCACAAACTCAGCCCTACAGAAAGCACTAGAAGGAAAATTCCAACCTAAGGAAGGCAGATACACCCATGAAAACTCAGGCAGTAGATAAAACCACAGCAGTTAACCCCAAAGAAGAAAAGCACACACACACTACCACCAAAAGATAAAATTAACAGCAGAAATGAACAATCACTAGTCATTAATATCCCTTAATATCAATGGCATTAATTCATCTATAAAAAGACACAGACTAACAGAATGGATACGCAAACAGGACTCATCTTTCTGCTGCAAACAAGAAACACACCTCAGATTCAAAGACAGAAACATCCTAAGAAAAAAAGGCTGGGAAATGACTTTCCAATCAAATGGTCATAAGAAGGAAGCTGGTGTAGCCATCCTAATATACAGCAAAATAGACTTCAAACTAAAATCAGTCAAAAGAGATGATGAAGGGCATTACATACTCATCTCATGAAAGATCCACCAAGACAAAGTTTCAATTCTGAACTTTTATGCCCCAAACACAAGGGCACCCACATATGTAAAAGAAACATTACTAAAGCTTAAATCACATATAAAACCCCACACATTCATAGTTAGTGACTTCAACACTCCACTTTCACCTATGGATGGTTCAGACAATTGGAACCTTAACAAAGACATGATGGACTTAACTGATATTATGGCTCAAATGGACTTAATCAATATCTACAGAAGATTCCACCCAAACAAAAAAGAATATACCTTCTTCTCTGTATGCCAAGGAACCTTCTCTAAAATCAACCACATACTTGGCCACAAAGCAAATCTCAACAGATACAAAACAACTGGAATATCCTCCTGTGTTCTCTCAGACCACCATGGTTTAAAGTTAGATTTCAGCAAGAGAAAAAAACTACAGAAATCCTACAATTTCATGGAAACTGAATGATGCTCAACTGAATCACCAATGGTTCAAGGAAGAAATAAAGAAAGAAATTAAAAACTTCCTATAGTTCAAAGAAAATAAATATACCACATACCCAAACTTATGGGATAATATGAAAGCACTGATAATAGGGAAATTCACATCACTGAATGCCCACATAACAAAGCTGGAGAAATCTCACACTAGTGACTTGACAGCACACCTGAAAGCCCTAGAACAGGAAGAAGCAATGTCTCCCAGGAGGAACAGACTCAAGAAAATTATCAAATTGATTGCTGAAATCAATAAAATAGAAATAGAGAGAACAATACAAAGGATTAATGAAACAAACAGTTGGTTCTTTGAGAAGATTAACAAGATAGACAAGCACTTATCCAATCTAAACAAATGACAGAGAGAGAGCATTGAAATTAACAAAATCAGAAATGAAAAGGGGGACATAACAACAGACAATTAGGAAATCCTGAGAAACATCAGGTCATACTTCAAAAACGTCTACTTCACAAAACGGGAAAATCTAAAGTAATAGGATCATTTTCTGGATAGGTACCACATACCTAACTTAAATCAAGACCAGATAAAACATTTAAATATTCTAATAACCCATAAGTAAATAGAATCAGTCATTAAAAGCCTCCCAAACAAAAAAAATTCCTGGACCTGATGGTTTCACGGCAGAATTCTACCAGATCATCAAGGAAGAGTTAATACCAATACTCTTTAAATTGTTCCACACAATAGAAGCAGAAGATATATTACCAAACTCCCTCTATGAGGCTACAATTACCCTGATTCCTAAACCAAATAAAGATGAAACAAAGAAAGAGAACTACAAACCAATCTCCATCATGAACATTGATGCAAAAATACTCAATAAAATTCTTCAAAACAGACTACAAGAACACATGAAAACAATTATCCACCATGATCAAGTTGGCTTCATCCCAGGGATGCAAGGGTGGTTCAAAGTAAGAAAGTCCATCAATGTAATACACCATATAAACAAACTCAAAGAAAAAAAACCACATGATGCTCTCACTAGATGCAGAAAAATCATTTGACACAATCCAACATCCCTTCATGATAAAGGTCTTGGAGCAATCAGGAATACAGGGAACATACCTAAACATAATATAGGCAATCTACAGCAAGCCAACAACCATTATCAAATTAAATGGAGAGAAACTCAAAGCAATACCACCAAAATCAGGAACAAGCAAGGCAAGGCTGTCCTCTATCCCCATACTTACTCAATATAGTACTTCAAGTTCGAGCCAGAGCTATAAGATAGTGTAAAGATATTACGGGGACACAAATTGGAAAGGAATCACTCAAATACAAGTGGATCAAAGACAACAAAATAAATCCAGCTATTCTGAACCTGATAGAAGAGAAAGTAGGAAGTACTCTTGAATGCATTGGCATTGGAGTTCCCTTTCTAAATATAACACCAATAGCACAGACACTGAGAGAAACAATCAATCAATGGGACATCATTAAACTGAGAAGCTTTTGTATAGCAAAGGACATGGTCAACAAGACAAAGCAACAGCCTACACAATGGGAAAAGTTCTTTACCAACCCCACATCTGACAGATGGCTGATATCCAGAATATAAAAAGAACTCAAGAAATTATACATCAAAATGCCCGACAGTCCAATTAAGAAATGGGCTATAGAACTAAACAGAGAATTCTCAACAGAGGAAGTTCAAATGGGTAAAAGACATTTAATGTATTGCTCCACATTCCTAATTATCCAGGAAATGCAAATCAAAATGACTCTGAGATACCACATTACACCTGTCAGAATGGCTAAAATCAAAAGCGCAGAAGACAGCTTATCCTGGAGAGGATGTGGAGCAAGGGGAACTCTCCTCCACTGCTGGTGGGAATGCAAGTTAGTATAGCCACTTGTGAAATCAATATGGCACTTCCTTTGAAAATTTGGAATCCATCTCCCCCAAGATCTAGCTATATCACTCTTGGGTATATACTCAAGGAATGCTTAATCATACCACAAGGGCCTTTGCTAAGCTATGTTCATATCAGCATTGTTTGTAATAGCCAGAACCTGGAAACAACCTAGATGCCCTTAAACTGAAGAATGGATAAAGAAATTATGGTACATTCACACAGTGGAGTACTACTCAGCATAGAAAAACAATGACATCACGGGGATTGCAGGCAAATGGATGGATCTAGAAAAAAATCATCCTGAGTGATGTAACCCAGACTCAGACGGACAAACACGGTATATACTCACTCAAAGGAGGATACTAGATGTAAAACAAAGATGACTATACTGCTACACAAATCCAGGTATGCTACCTAGAAAACAGCACCCTAGAAAAGACCCAAGGATCACCCAATGACAGAGAAATGGATGAGATCTACCTGAAAAACCTGGAAAAAGTGGGAGCAAAGAAGGGCAAGGTTTGAGGGAAAGAAATCTTAGGGGAGCAGGATATCCCAGCTGGATCAAGAATAGAAAGGGAGAATGAGGAATAACAGACCATGATAAATGAAGACAACATGAGAACAGGAATAGGCACAGTGCTCGAGAGGTCCCCAGAAATCCACAATAATATATCCTCTGTAGTCTGCTGTCAATGGTTAAGAGAAAGCCTGATCTGACCTAGTATGGTGATCAGATGACTAAACACCCTAACAGGTTTCTTGGAACTCTTATGCAATAACTGATGGAAATGGATGCAGAGATCCTCAGCCTGGCACCAGATAGAGCTCCAGTTGTCCAACTGTCAAGAAAGAGGAGGATCTCCAAGAACTTGAATTGTTGAATCTAAGATTGTAAAAATCATAGGGACAAATACCCAAACGAATGGAAGCACATGAATTATGAACCAAAGGCTGTGGAGCCCCCAACTGGATCAGTCCCTCTGGATAAGTCAGACAATGGAATAGCTTCATCTGTTTGGGCGGCATCCAGGCTGTAGGGCCAGGATCTGTCCTCAGTGCATGAGCTGGCTGATTGAAACCTTGGGCTTACACAGGGACTCCTTGCTGTGTCCAGAAGGTGGTGACACCACCTGCTTCTACTGAATCCACCAGGATTAAATGAATCCCCAGTGGTGCCTTGATCCTGGAGGACATGAGAATGGATGGGAGGGTCTGGGGGGAAGGTTGGGGTGGGTGCGGGAGGGGGGAGGACAGGGGAACCCATGGCTGATATATAAAATTTAAACACATAATAATAAAGAAAAAAAGTAAAAAAAATAAAAATTAAATAATAGATTCCAGGTGGGCCAGTTGGCAGTGACACAGGCCTTTAATCCCAGCACTAGGGAGGCAAGGCCAGGCAGAAATCTGTGAGTTAGAGCCTAGCATGTTCTACAGAATGATGTCCAAGACAAGCACCAAAACTACACAGAGAAAATTTGTGTCAAAAAAATCAAACAAAAAAAAGCAATAATAATAAATTCCAGATGTGGTCAAGTTAATAACCATGAAGAGCTTCCTTTGATTATAATGGATAACGTTGTTGAGTATAGTAACTGGGTTAGGCAGTTATATCTCTAACTACTTGAATTGCATCATTTGATACTAAAAGAGAGATTTTAGCAACATTTTCCTAAATGGTCAACATATCTAACCACACATTAAGATAATATATTTCAAAACCCATTTAGGTACCCTCTGAATTATCACTTTGTTCTTTCCTTTTTCCTTCTTTTTTTTTTAATTAAATGTATATGAATATTTTGTCTGCATATATGTTTGCAACATTGGTATGCCTTGTGCATATAAATGTTAAACAAATAACCTGGATCCCTGGAAATTGGAAACAGTTCAGGACCACACACTTTTGGTTAAAAATCAAACTTGGGCCTTTTACATGACCAGGAATAATAATACACAGCTGAGCCAATTCTCCAACCGTGAAGCATGTCCTGTCTAAAAGAAATTGCTCACTTGAGGAATATTTCTTTTTCCCACTAATTCTTTCACAGTTCATCCAAACAAGGGTGTGTCTAATTTCCTTATGTGTGTGGAGAGGAAGTAGTAGTGGACAAGTAAACGGCTTCTTAAAATTTATAAATGATTAATTCTATTATAATACTAACGTATGTTTCAGGTATGAATTCTGATGTGGGTAGTTTCATGGTATCCAATGAGTATAAAGTAGCATGAAATAACAAGGAAAGTTATTATCAGGGAAGAGGACACATGAGTTGAAGGTATAGGAACTGCAATTTCTCTCCATTCACAGAGCAGCAGAGAAATTTCAAGTGTGCTCTAACCAAGCTCACTTGAGCATTACAAAAACATCCACTGGAGGCAGAAAAACGATTAGGAAAATGCAAGCAGTGCTCCACTCCTAGATATAAACAATCAATGCAGAAAAAAGAAACAAAAATGTAAGGAAATCAAATCAATACAAATCCAAGTGTCAGAGTCATGGGCTTAAATGTGAGTATGTTCAAAGTCATGCTAGAAAAAGAATCCAAAGAATGATTATAACAGTATTCCAGAATATCAAAGAGGACTCAAATCACCTCCAGGAGGATGTAATGAGATCACAAAAATTTGCATGCATTAAGGAACTGAATGAGCATGTGACTAACACATTTGAAAAGGTATAAAATGATGAAAAACATCAAACTAAAATATGTAAAGGAAAGAAAACAAATACAAAATATTAGCAAAAATTCTCACTTGCAAAAGTACTCTTAAAAGGAGAGAGTCA
>NW_023412847.1:0-6665 GCF_903995425.1 Onychomys torridus
ATAGCCAAATCAAACATTCCAATTAGAAAATGGTGTACAGATCTAAAGAGAGAATTCTCAACAGAAGAATTTCAAATGGACAAGAAACACTTTAAAAATGTTCAACAATGTTGGCACAGGAGAAAACTTCCTGAACAGAACACCAATAGCACAGGCACTAAGATCAACAATTAAGAGAGAAAGAGAGAGACCCCCACAGATTCTGAGCCAGAGGGCGGGTTCAGGGAGGGGAAGGAGTCCTGGAGCCCTTCAGCAGCTGGGGCAGTAGCAGCTGGAGGCCTCTCTGCTGCCCTCCAGAGCAAGCCAGCACAGCTGTCCCAGTCAGCAGAGCCCTGGCCCTTGCTGCCTCTGCCTTTGCCTAGCAGAACCCCAGCAGCAGGACCATTTCAGTGTGCTGGCTCCTGTGCTCAGCTCAGGGACATCTCTGGAGCTGCGGGATCCTACAGGGCTCCGAAGTCCTGCCTGGCAGCCCTGGGCGAGTGGGTGGGTAAGTTGGCACGCTGGTCACCCTTCTCTCTTTCCGCCTGAGTTGAATCTGTGCTGCCCGTGTCCAGGTGCTGGGCTTCCAGACCGACACGACCCCCATTCCTTCCTGCAGCCCTCTTGTCATGCTGCCCAAAGTGGAGACTGGCCTGATCGCATGGGGAACAGGGGCAGATGCCGGAAAACTAACAAGTGTCTCAATTTAAAATGGTGAATTTCTCCATGATGAAGATCTCAAAGAGCTATGTCCTGTTTGTGGCGATAAAGTATTCGGGTACCATTATGGTCTCCTTACCTGTCAAAGCTACAAGGGTTTTTTTAAGTGAACAGTCCAAATCAATAAAAGGTACACATGTATATAAAACCAGAACTGCCAGAACTGCCAAAACAAAGAGAAAACATAGTCCTTACTGTCAATTCCAAAAATGTCCAAGTGTTGGAAGGAAGCTAGAAGCCGTAGGAGGTGAGCGCATGCAAGGAGGCAGAAGTAAGTTGGGGCCGATGTACAAGAGAGACAGGGCCCTAAAGCAACAGAAGAAAGCCCTCATCCCTCATCGGAGCTGATGGATTTAAGCTGGAATCCATGACTCAGGTGATGCAAGTGATGCCCTTGGACCTGACCATCCTCTCTGAAATTCAGAACATCCATTCTGCCTCCAAAGGCCTACCTCTGAACCTTGCTGCCTTGCCTCCCACAGACTATGACAGAAGTCCCTTTGTCACCTCCCCATTAGCATGACAATGCCACCTCCTGGCAGCCTGCAAGGTTACCAACCATATGGTCACTTTCCTACCCTGGCCATCAAGTCTGAGTACCCAGATCCCCACATCAGCTTGCCTGAGTCAGTGATGGACTACTCCTACATGGATGGTTACCAGATAAGCTCCCCAGGCAGCACACCATGCCTGATACTGGAACTTCTGAAGTGTGAACCAGATGAGCCTCAAATTCGAGTGAAAATCTCAGCTTACTCACAGCAAGAGCAGGCTAACTGAGGCAAGCATGAAAAGCTGAACACATTTGGGCTCATGTGCAAAATGGCAGACCAGACCCTCTTCTCCATTGTTGAGTGGGCCAGGAGTAGTGTCTTCTTCAGAGACCTGAAGGTTGATGACCAAATAAAGCTGCCTCAGAACTGCTGGAGTGAGCTCTTGATCCTTGATCACATTTACTGGCAAGTGGTACATGGGAAGGAAGGGTACCTCTTGCTGATTACTGGGCAACAAGTTGACTACTCCAGCATAGCCTCGCAAGCCAGAGTCACACTCACCAACCTCCTGAGTCATTCACAGGAGCTAGTCCTGAGACTTTGTTCTCTACAGTTTGACCATCCAGAGTTTGTATGTCTGAAGCTCCTAGTGCTGTTCAGCTTAGATGTCAAGAATCTTGAGAACTTCCAGCTGGTGGAAGGTGTCCAGGAACAGGTGAATGCTGCCTGGCAGGACTACACGGTTTGCAACTACCCCCAGCGAACAGAGAAGTTTGGACAACTGCTTCTTCTACTCCCAGAAATCCAGGCACTCCGCATGCAGGTGGACGAGTACCTCTAAGGCAAGCATGTGAACTGGGATGTACCCTGCAGTAACCTTCTCATCCAGATGCTGCACGCAGAGAGAACCTGAGTGGCCACCCCTAGAAGCTTGCTCTAGGAACGGAGAGACTGGAGGGAGAGGAGGAGGAGGAAGAAAACAGAAGACTCTGAACTGCCTCAAGCAATGCTTGTTGCTGTAGCGCCCATGCTACCACCACCTGTTTACCATGTCCAAGCAAGGGGCTGTGGATGGAAAAACAGAGACAAAAGACAGCAGGTCATTCGTGCCAGGGGATGCTGAATGCCTTTATCGAAGAAGGGAGGCTTACAGCATAAAGGAGGAACCCCGGAGGGCAGAAGTTCCCTAGTGAATGTTCTACATTCTTGATCTAAGCTGTTTACACCAAACACAGGATACACAAAGAACTTCCCTTAAGCATTCAGGAGGGTGGAGACCAGCAGGGAATCAGCATAGTGAGGACATCGGGTCAGGTCAGGCAAGCAGGGCAGTAGTTACCCAACTTGGGAGTTCCAGGGCCCTACAGGTCCCCCTTTTTACTAAAAAATGAGCTTCTGACTTTGGTTGTGTGGGATGTCAGCAGGTTGCCTTATCCGTCATGGAGACACTTGCCCAGGCCACACAAGTCTTAGGTTGACACCGCCCTCCAAGCATTACCCATCTCTGAATACTCATTATCATACAGGCTCAACTAGGTGAGCTGTAGGGTTAACTGCTGCCAAAGATCTCAAAGTGGGGCTGGGCTTGCAATCTGTGTGACACAGAAAAGACCAGAAGTCCTAACCACCATAGCCGTAGGCTAGAGGCAATTGAGCCATTCCCTTCTTTAACGAGCCTTACTGCAAATTGGAGTCCTTGTAAGATGGTATCCTGAGAGCAAATGGAACTTGGAGTTTATTGAATTTATACATTCAAAGCCAATCGAAATGTATATACTACTGAATTAAATTTATCATGCCCAATAGAATGAAAAGAGTAATTAACTATGGTGAGTACTTTTGCTGCCAGGGTCTCCATTGTGCTAAGCTGTAGGGAAATGGCAATCCAGAAATAGTAGCAGCAGTGGCTGCCACTGCTATAACAGCAACAATGGCAGCAGCAGTGTCAAATTCTCTTCTGGAGCATGTGAGCATCATCAGGTGTCTAACTGCCACAGTCCATTTGGCATGGACACACGCTCCAGGAACACGAACCACCAAGGCCCATTTCTTGATCCCAGCTCGACTTGAGCTGGCAGCTCTGTAAAAGAACAACTAAGAACCATAAAGAAAAAAAAAGAGACAGACAGAAGACAAAGAGCAGAACTAATGGTCTCATTATTGCTACATTCAGGCTCACAGATTTTAAGGTATCTTCAAAAGAGGCTAGATGAATTTCAGGAGGCCAATAAATGTTGCACAGAGCCACTCCTGAAGAGTAGGTACTATACCAGCTTGAAGAGGGCTGGCAAACCAATGAAAAAGGCTTAGCTGGCATGGTAAGTGTTAACAAATGGAAGTCAGTGACCTTCGGGGTTATCCTTAATCTCCAAGGTGTCTGGGTGACACGTTCTCCAACATACTTGAAAGAGCAGTTACCATATACTACCTTCTGAAGAATCCAACCGCATGTCTACAGTTCCTAGGCTTATGTTACTGCTTGCCAAGGCCGGCTGTATTGGGCTCTTAATCCCCATTGGCATCAGAAGGGGATAGTTTTTCTCGAAGGCCCAATAGGTCTCTGCCATGCTGGGATTCAGCAGCAGCCACAGGGCGCACACAGCACTCAGGAACCCAAAGAGGAACCTCATTGTCCTGAGGAAAGACACAAACAGAACCCCGGGCCCACACCAACACCGGATCAGGTCCCTTCCAAGTGCCAGTAGAAAGATCCTTCCATCGCACCACAGGGTGATCTGCAACAGGAGCCCTCCAGTGCTAATCTGCAGCAGATACTCCAGCAGAATCCACCAATACAAAAATTTTAAATGTATAAAACAAGGAGAAAAAATAGAATGTGGGGAGGAGAGATGAGCCCCTAGCCCCCCCTTTTTACTTTAGCAATATATGGTCTTAAGGTACAATGGCAGCGTTCTACTATAGCCTGTCCTTGAGGGTTATAAGGAATACCAGTCTTATTAGCAATAGAAAAATCTTGGCAGAATTTTGAAAATCCTGTACTGCTGTAGGCAGGACCATTATCAGTCTTTATGCATTTAGGCACTCCCATATAAGCAAAGGCATGAAGACAATGATTCTTTACATCCTTAACCTTTTCCCCTGAAAAGGCAAAAATTAAAGAGGAACATGTATCAATAGACACATGGACATATTGTAATTTTCCAAAGGAAGGTACATGTGTGACGTCCATCTGCCACACATGATTAGTTAAAAGTCCTCAGGGATTAACTCCCAAATGAGGAACATGTAAAAATTCAGCACAAAGAGGACATGATTGAACTATCTGGATGGCTTGTTCTCATATGATGATGAAGAGATCCAGCATTAAGATGATAACGTTGATGCAACTGTGTAGCCTTTTTAAAGGTGGAACAAACTAATGTGACAGCCATATGAGTAATGGCATCAGCCCTCTGATTACCTTCACTTAGAGGTCCAGGCAATTGAGTCTGAGCTCTAATATGGCCCACATAAAGGTTATGTGAGCGGGACCATAGGAGTCCTTGCACTTGCAACAAATATTCATGAATGGAGAAATGGATGGTGTGTAGGCTGTTGTCTCCAAAGGCATAATTGCATGTGCCACATATTGGCTATCAGTAGAAATATTTACACACTCATCAGAAAACATCTGTAAAGCAAGCAACAGTGCCTGTACCTCTGCCATCTGGACAGAAGGGCCTTGGACTTTTATTTTTTTCACTATGTTACCAGAAACTACCACAGCAAAACCACGTGATGTGCCATCAGTAAATACTACACGGGCCCGAGGTATAGGAGTCATCTGTACTATCTTGGGAAATATGACAGGATGCAATTTAAAAAATTGACACACATCATTGGAGGGGTACTGAGTATCAAACTGACCCTGCATGGAGCATGTCAGTATGGTCCAGTCATTATCATTAGTTTGCGACCATGCTATTTGAGACTGGGTGTATGGGGTCACCACAATATCTGGCTCCTTACCAAAAGTTTGAACACTGATCTTGATTCCCTTAAATATAATCTGAGCAACAGCCTGAGGATAAGGAGTAATGGTTTTCACTGGAGAAGCTGAGGAATGTACCCACAGAATAGGACCTGTTTGCCAAATCACTCCAGTAGGTGAATGAGAAAAACAAAATATCAAATACAATAAGGGAGAAGAAAGATCTATATATTGCACATGAGCCTCTGTACGCCCTTCAGCTGTTAATTCACGGCAGATGAAGGGTCAGGGTCACCCTTTAAGACATCATACAAGGGGCGAAGCTGACCTGTTGGAATCTTCAAAGTGGACCGAAGCCATTGAATATCTCCCAGAAAGGTTTGGAAATCATTAAGTGTGTAGCTGATCTGCATGCAGAGGAATCTTTTGTGGACGTATGCCTGTTTGTAACAATTCATGACCTAAGTAATGATAGGGAAAAGATACCTGTACCTTTTCTGGGGCTATTTGTAAATTAGCCAGCCTAAGAACCTCTTGAAATTTAGAAAAGGCATCAAAAACAAGTTTTTATCTTTAGCAGCCAATAAATTATCTATGTAAGTCAATCACAATTAAATGCCAATGTTTAGGAATTGCCACAGGTGTAGGCAAACCAGGCTGTGTTGCTCCCATGAGAAGCATGGTTTTATTTACAGCTCTAAGATCCTGTAACAGCCTCCATTTTCCTGACTTCTTGTAGAGGCCAGTTGGCATCACAGAATTCTTGTGAAATTTTAGATATATCCAGCACCAGAATCCAATAATCTTTCAATCTCAATCCCATATAATTAGTATTTAATTTAGGCTGTTTTTCATTGATAACTGTTTGTCAAACACCTTTTCTCCTGAACTTTCTAAGCCTCCAGTTCTACATGTAGGCACCATTTTGCATTTAAAATATGAAAGCAATAATAATTGAGCAATTCTATCACAGCTTCTATTTCTATGGTCCTTTTGACATGTGCCAATTATAAAAGCATTAAATACAATCTCTATAGGATTTGAAGAGGTAACTTTAGGCAATACTCTTGAGTATGTTTATAAAATCTTAAAAAGAGGATCCTTCTCTATAGATCCCAAGTGAAACATTAATGTAAATCGCCAATATTAACAATGTGTACCAAACAATTTACCTGTATTTTATTTACTGGAGAAATAATTTTGTAACCTCTTTATTAGTAAGAGATTATTTTTTATGGGTTTATCTTAGCAACATTATTTAAAAAGCTAACAACCAAATCCATTTCAGGTGATATATTTCTATGGCATGAAACCAAGAATTTCTAGAAAACAGCTTAAAGAGCAGAGCCAAATTTTCAGTAATGACCAACAGACAAGAGCATACCTACTATATAGTTCAAAATTATGAATTCTGTTCCTTTAGTTTATCTCCCATGAGAATCAACCATTCATCTAAAAATTTATTAAGACATTCAAAAGAACATAATATTTTTTATGCAATAAATGACTAATATCCCTGGAAATTCAAACTACATTGACTT
>NW_023412848.1:0-24241 GCF_903995425.1 Onychomys torridus
AATGAATACACAATATACCCAAATTAATGGAACACAATGAAAAGTGGTGCCTATATTAAAAAAAAATCTAGAGAGATCTCCCATTAGCCACTTAACAGCACACTTGAAAGCTCTAGAACAAAAAGAAACAAGCTAACTGTAGAGGAGTAGAGGGCAGGAAATAATAAAACTGAGAGTTGAAAATCAATAAAATAGAACTAAACAAAGAATCAATGAAAGAAAGACTTGGCTCTTTGAAAAACATCATTAAGATTGATAAACCTGACTGGGTAGTGATAGCGCATGCCTTTAATCCCAGCACTTGGGAGGCAGAGGCAGGTGGATCCCTATGAGTTCAAGGCCAGCCTGGGCTGCAGAGTGAGTTCCAAGAATCGTGCAAAGCTACACAAAGAAACCTTGTCTCTGAAAAACAAAACAAAACAAAACAAAACAAAACAAAAAAGATTGATAAACCTTTATCCAGATTAACTAAAAAGCATAAAACATATCCAAATTAACAAAATCAGAAATGAAAAGGAGGTCATGATCACAGACATGAAGGAGGTCTGAGAATCATAATGACATACTTTAAAAACCTCTACTCTGCCAAACTGGAAACCTATAAGAAATAATGTTCTTAATAAGTACCACTTATCAAAGTTAAATCAAGATCATATAAATGATTTAAAGAGACCTTAATTCCTCCTAATGGAAGCAGTCATTAAAAATCTCCCAAACAAACAAATAAAAACCACCCAGCACCATTGATTTTAGTGGGGAATTCTACCAGACTTTCAAAGAAGCATTAACAGTAATATGCCTCAAATTATTCTGCAAAAGAGAAGAAACCTTGCCCAATTCATTTATGAGGACACAGCTATGCCCACACCACATAAGACCCAATCAAGAAGGAGAATTACAGACCATTTTCCCTTATGAACATAGATGCAAAAACACTCAATAAAATACTGGCAAACCAAATCCAGGAACACATCAAAAAGATCATCCAACATGATCAAGCAGACTTCATCTCAGAGATGAGGGCAATATATAAAAATCAATAAATGTAATGGCCTTTGACAAAATGCAATGCTCTTTCATTATAAAAGTCCTGAAGATTCTGGAGGTATGGTACACACCTTTAATCTCAGCACTTGGGAGGTAGATCTCTGTGAGTTCCAGAACAGCCTGGTCTACATTGTGAGTTCCAGGACAGCCAGAGCTGGAAACCCTGTTTTGAAAAAAAGAAAAAAAAGAAAAGAAAAGAAAAAGGGAAAGAAAGAAAGAACAGACTTTAGAATATGAAAAGATCTTCACCAATCCCACATCTAACAGACAGCTGATCTCCGAAATATATAAAGAGCTCAAGAATCTACACATCAACAAAGAAAATAATCCAATTTAAAAATAGGATACAGATCTAAACAGAGAATTGTCAATAGAGGAATCTCAAATGACTGAGAAACACTTGAAGAAATAAATGTTCAACATCTTTAGCCCACAGGGAGATGCAAATCTGAACAACTCTGAGATTCCATCCTGTCAGAGTGGCTAAAATCAATAACCTAAGTCACAATTATGCTGGAGAATATGTGTAGCAAGGTGAACACTCCTCCATTGCTGCTGGGAATTCAAACTGGTATAGACACTGTAGAAATCAGTATGTCAAAAAAAGAATTGACATACCTCAAGACCCAACTATACCACTTCTGGATGTAAACCCAAAGGATGTTCTACCATACCACAAGGACACTTGTATAGCAGGAAACTTAAAAGTTCTTATTAGTAAAAACAAACCTGAGGCCAGTTATTGGGGTGATTGCTGCAAGATCAGAGAAGCAGAACAAGCCACAGCTATCTCACCTTGCTAGTTCCTCAGGTGATCCTGTTTCCTCAGGCTGGAAGCTTCTGAGTCCTCCTCCACATGAATCTCCAGCTGAACTGTGCTGCTCCAAAGCCTGAACGCTTAACCAACCAAATGCTTAACTACATGCTTTTTCTCCTTTAGTTCCTGGTCCTCACGCCTTATATACCTTCCTCTTTCTGCTCCCACTCCCTGGGATTAAAGGTTGGGTTTCTGGGATTAAAGGCATGGGTCACCATGCTTAGCTGTTTCTAAAGTGGCCTTGAACTCAGAGATCCGGCTAGCTCTGCCTCCCCAAGTGCTGGGATTAAAGGTGTGTACCACCACCACCCAACTTCTGTTATGGCTTACTCTTTCCATTTTCTAGCCACCATTTTTGGCTTTGTTCTAGTGGCTGTCTGTTCTCTGATCCCAGATATGTTTATTTCGGGGAACACACAATATTTTGGGGAACACAATACCACCACACACTTGCCCAACTATGCTCATAGCAGTTTTATTTGTTATAGCTAGAAACTGGAAACAACCTGGATGTCCATCAGCTGAAGAATGAAGAAAGAAAATATGGTACATATACACAACAGAGCATTATTCATCTGTAAAAACAATAACATCATGAAAATTTCCAGCAAACCAATGGAACTAGAAAAGATGATCCTGAGTGAAGTAACCCAGAGCCAGAAAGGCAAACATGGTATGTACTCACTTATAGGTGGATATTAGCCATAAAGTAAGGAATAACTGTGCTACAATCTACAGACCCAGAGAAGCTATGTAGCAAAGAAGGTTCAAGGCAGGGACACATGAATCTCACTGTGAAGGGCAAATAGAACAGACATCACAAGTGGATGGGGGAAGAGGTTCTGGATTAGGGGATAGGCATGGGAAACAGGAAGGATCAGTTGGGGGAGGATGGAGGAAGAGAGTACTGGAATAGACAACTGGAGTCAGGGCACTTCTGGGATGAGCTGGAAACCTAGTGGAATGGAAAATCCCAGGAATCTATGAAGGTGATCCTAGCTAAGACTCCTAGCAATGGGGGATATGGAGCCTGAATCGGCCATCTCCTGTAACCAAGAAGACTTCCATTGGAGTGATTGGGACACCAACCCAGCCACATAGTCTTTGACCTAAAATTTGCCCTGCCTACAAGGCATGCTGGGACAAAGAAAGAGTGGAAATTATGGGTGTGACCAACATAATTTGACTGGTCCAGCTTGAGACCCATACTATGAGAGGGATCCCACCTCTAACAAAGGATAGAGGGCCAGAACCCAGAACTAGACAGCCTAGAGACCTAGGATAGAACCAAACTGGCAAAAGAAGGGAAAAGTGAATGACATGAAACCTAATGATATTCTGCTATACCCATAAGTCATTCCCTAGCCCAGATTTTAGGCTTCATACAGATGCAGAGCCACAGCCAAACATTAGGAAGACCTGGGGAATCCTGTGGAAGATGGAGAGGAAGGATTATGGGAGCCAGAGAGGCCAAGGACACCACAAAAAAAACCAAAAAAAAAAAAAAAAAAAAAAAAAAACCACAGAATCAACTAACCTCGGCTCAAGGAGCTCACAGAGAGTGAACCAACAACCAGAGAACTTGCATGGGACTGACCTAGGCCCTCTTCACATATGTTACAGTTGTGTTGCTTGGTCTTCATGTGAGACTCTAACAGAGGAAGCAAGGGCTGTCTCTGACTCTGGTCCCTGTTTTTGGGACCCTTCCCTCCTACTGGGTTGCCTCATGCAACCTTAATAGGAGAGGAGGTGACTAGTCTTACTGCAACTTGATATGCCATGGCTGGCTAATATATATGGGAGGTCTACACTTTTCTGAAATTGAGGAGAAGGAGTGGAAGTGGGGGGAAGGGGACAGGCTGGGGAGAGGACCTGGGAAGAGAGGAGGGAGGGAGGGGAAATTGTGATTGGACTGAGAAAAAATATTTATTAAAAAATAAAATCCTGGAAATCTTAGGGATTAAAGAGGCAACCTTAACATAATGAAGAAGTTTACAGCAAGCCTGTAGCCAACATCAATTTCAGCAGAAAAATTCAAAGCAATTCCACTAAAGTCAATAATAACACAAGGTTCTCCACTCTATTCAATATAGTACCTGAATTCTTAGAGCAATGAGACAACTGAAGGAGATCAAGAGGATACAAATTAGAAAGGAACAACTCAAAGTATCTTTGTTTTCAGAAGATATAATAGTATACATAAGTGACCCCCAAAATTCTACCAGGGAGCTCCTACAGCTGATAAACGCCTTCAGTGATGTGGCTGGATACAAGATTAACTCAGAAGGAAATCAGAAGTCCTCCTATACACAAATGATAAATGTACTGAGAAAGAAATCATGGAAACAATACTCTTCACAATAGCCTAAAATGATACAAAGTATATTAGGGGAACTCTAACTCATCAAGTGAAACCCTTATGTGACAAAAATTCAATTATTTGAAAAAAGAAAGAGAAGATATTAGAATATGAAAGATAGCACATGCTCATGGATCAGAAGGTTTTTTTTTGTTGTTGTTGTTGTCTTTTTTTAAACAAAGCAAAAAAGGTCATCCTACTAAAGGATTCAATGAAATCCTCATCAAAATTCTAACACAATTCTTGATAGAGCTTGAAAGGTCAATTCTCAGCCTCATATGGAAAAAGAAAAAAACCCAGGACCCAGGATTGCTAAAACAATCCTGAACTATAAAAGAACTGCAGGAGGTATCACCATTCCTGATTTCAAGTTGCACTACAAAGCTATAATAAGAAAAACCACATGGTATTAGCATAAAAACAGACATGTTGATCAATGGAATTGAATTCAAAATCCATGCATAATGTACCTACGGACACCTGAGTTTTGATAAAGAAGCCAGAAATACACACTGGAAAAAAGACAGCATTTTCAACAAATGGTGCTGGTCAAACTAGATTTCTGCACATGGAGAATGCAAACAGATCCATATCTATCACCCTGCACAAAACTCAACTCCAAATGGATCAAAGACCTTAACATAAACCAGATACACTGAGTGTGATAGAAGTGAAAGTGGGGGACATTGAACATCGTGGGAGAATGAATGAGTTAAACTTTGGCTTCCTTATCACTCCGAAAACATTACTGCTGTTTTTTCCTGGGCAGACTTAATCATCCAGCAGCCTGTAGAATGGAGATGAAGATAAAGAGAGGCGAAATGAGGAAGAAAAGTCACCCTTAAATCTGGTGAACTGAGAACAAGCACAGCTGACAGCCGAGGGACAGCTCACTGTGTCCACCCAGGGATTCATGGTGACTTGTGTTTAACTAGAAACCACTCCAGATGAATGGTTTCAGGAGGACTTCAGCTTTGGGGTTACTGATCACCATCACTATTCTGGTGCCCGGTAAGTGTGACATTCTGAGGTTTTTAGGAAATGAAACCATTCCTCAGGCTAATTTAGGACTATGATAATCCTTCTACCTCAACCTTCTGACTCCTGGGATTACAGTCATATATACCTTTGTTGCAGGCTAACAGGACAACTTTAACACTCTGTAGGTTATTTTTAAACGAATTATATTTACTAAGCAGGTTTTATACAAATATTCCATGGAATAGATTATTCTATCTGTTGTTATCATTTGAATTTGAAGATGAGTGACGGCCTGAAAAGAAATGTTTTACTAGCTTGCTTGCTCATCCCATCTTTAAGGGTGAGATGTACCAAAAAAAAAAAGAAAGAAAGAAAGGAAGGAAAACCACTGAGAATGGAAGCAGTGGGATCCAGAGCAAAGTGGAGGCACTGAACTTAGGCAGGAAGGGACAGTCCTCTGTTGGAAGGGAAAGAGGGACAAGGTGGCCTGGAAGTGGTTCAGCTCATGGATTGGAGTCCTAGTTATGGAGTCTTAAGCATTAAAGTAAAGCTATTGGAAGTTATTAATGGAAGGAGAAGGACAATGGGGGCGAGAGTCCATGAAACACCATTACCCGGTGGACAGACCAGCCTGCTGGCTGAGGTGGTGGAACTCTAGTCTTAGTTCTGTTTCCGCAGAACCGCAGTTCCTAAGAAGACTGACCAACATGAATGTAAATTGACTTTTCTTCAAATACAAAAACATAAGTTTATCTCCCACTACTTCAAAACGTATAAAAAGATAAAAATCTTAGATCCAGTATATCATTAGTAATCAATTAAGGAAGCCTGACAGGCCTTTGTATGCTATTAATTTAACCTTCTTTAAAATTTAAAAGGTATAAATGTATGTATTTAATATATGTAATTTGTGTGTGTGTCCATGTCATAGCATTCATGTGGGGGCCATAGGACAACTGTAGGAGTTGTTCTCTATCTCTTTTTTTAAATGTGGGTTCCAGGGTTCAAACTCAGGTCCTCAGGCTTGGTCGCATATGTCTTTACTGCTGAGCCATCTTGCTGGCCTCTAACCAAATGTAAAGATTTGTTTTGTGACCCAGCACATAATCACCTTTGATTAACATACCTAGAGCACTTGAAAACTATGAATTATTACACTAGAACTGTTTTATAAGTGACTCTTTGGTCACTATAATCGATACTGTTATTAATATATTCTATGTCTATACTACTTTCTAAAGTTCTGACTATTCTATTTATTTCTGAGGAAGAGGTGTCACAACCTCCATCTGTGACTGTGAAGCCGTCTACGTGTCTCTTTCATCTAGTTAAGTGTTGCTTCATGTGGTTTGAAGCTCTGTTACTAGGTATATACTTCACCAGGACAATGAACATTGCACAATTTCAAACGTTTCTAGTAACATTCTTTGTTTCTGAAGAATTTTTCTGTTGTTAATATAGACTCTACTTCCTTTCTTCCCTTCTCCTCCTCTCTTCCCCCTCCCTTCCCCAGTGTTTCACTTTGAATAAATTTAGGCAGATTGTGTCATTCAAAGATTTTGTCTGTTTCATCTGGATTATCAAATTTCTTGTCATCGAATTCTTTATAGTAGTTCCCACTATTCTTTTCATGTTCATTGAAATTCAAGTAAATTCACTCTTGTTATTTGATTTTAGTAACACATATCTTCTGTTTTTTTCTTAGTTTGGCTAATTGATTAATTTTCGTAATTCTTTAGACTAGTTGATGGTCAGCTTTACTTATCCCTTTAAAGAATCAGCTTTATTTTGCTGGTTTTCTCTGTTCTCCTGTGTTTCCTGATTCTGACTCTAATTTCTCTTCTGCTTATTTTGTGTTTGATTTGTTCTTCTTTTTCTAGTTTCTGGAGGCTTAAGTTTAAATGATTGATTTTTAGATAATTTTTCTTCTCTCATACAAGCAGTCAAGGCTAAAACCTTCCCTCTAAGCATTGCTTTTTAGTATTCTACAAGTTTCGATAGTTTCTTTTTTACTTAGTTCAAAATTCATTTAAAAATTACCTTAAGAGTACTTATAACCTAAATTGTTACTTAAAAATCATCTCCAAATGCTTGTGGGGTCTATTTACTGTTACTGATGTCTAGTTTAATTTCATTATAATCAAGGAGTAGTTGTGGTATGATTCCATTCTTTAAAATGTGTTAATATGTTGGGCTAGAAAGATAGATCAGTGGTTCATAGCACAGACTGCCCTTTTAGAGGTCTTGGGTTTGATTCCCAGTATGCACATGTTGGCTCAAAACTATTTGTGACTCCAGTTCCAGGGAATCTAATGTCCTCTTCTGGCTTCTGAGGGCACCAGACATGTAAGTGGTGCACATAGAAACATACAATCAATATACCCATGCACATAAAATAAATAAAAAATTGTAATATGTGTTTTATGGCTCAGGATATAATCTATGTTCATGAAAGCCACATATGAGCGTGGAGAAAATATATATTCTATTATAGGAAGTCACCTGTAGAGACATAAATAATACTGAGCTGGTGACAGAGTTGTTACACTTGGTTATGTCTTGCCTGATTTAGTGGCTATTGTTTTCTCTCTTTCTGATAGAGGGATGTTGAAATTTCTAGCCTAAATAAGTATATTTACCTATTTCTTCCACCAGTTTGTAACAGGTTTTGCTTCTTATCTTAACTCTCTGTTGTTAGGTATGTATTTGTTCTTGGAAGAGAATTGATGGTGTATCTTTCTATAATGCCCATCTTTATCCTTGATATCCTTCCTTGAACTCAAATTTTCTCCATTTAAAATTAATATAATTAGCCACCACCTTTTATACTGTTATCATTGAATTTGAAATTCATCTTCCATCACACTCAAACATCTGAGAAAGGAAGAAGAATGATTTCTCAAAGAGAATTTCCAACAAGAGTAGAAAGGGTGTAGAGTTCTGTGTAGCAGTATATCCACTAAAGTAGCAGAGGCCATGACCTCATTGTTTTCCTAGAATAGAGAATACATATGCTGTAACTGCAAAGATCAGCAAAAACTAAGTTAACTGCATAATGCATAGATTATTCTTATTGTTAAGTATTCTACAGAATGCAAAAGAAAGAATTGCCAACTGGAATCTCTATGGAACTAGAAGGTAAAGTAGACATGAATTCTCTTTTCAATTCTTCCTTGCATTTCTGTTTTATTTTTTCTTTTTGTTCCCAATAACAAAGTAGGAAATATCAAGGAGGAAGTGAGCTAACAGAAAAATCATTTTCAATTTTGGTTCTAAATTCACTGAAAAACGGCTCTACATTGTCTTGGTGAGATGCTTACCACATGATTGAATAAAATTAATTAGAGTGAGGTATATGGAAAAATTTTACGAGATCGTCTTGGATAAGGACCTTCGCATTGACTAAGGTCATACCTGGGGATGTGATTAGGACATGGAGAAATGGAAGGGTTCCCTTGTAAAACATAGTTGGTCCAATGTGTAGATGAATTGCTAAAGGTCTTGTTAATAATAAGCTTGGAGCCAGAAATTGGGGTTAAAGCCTGAGAGATCAGAGGAATAGGAAAAGCCACAAGCTAAGCTCACCTCACCAACACCTCAGTCTTCAAAAGACCTACTTCCTGTATACACATGCCTATATGCCTTTCTGTTCTGCTATATCATTTGCTCTCTCTGTCAGGCTACATCATTTCCTCTCCCTGTCTAGCTGTGTCACTTCCTGTCTGTCTGTACAGACCTCCAGACCTCCATGGTTAGCTTGTGTTGGAATTTAAGGCATGTACCCCCAGGCCTGGCTCTGTTCCCAGTGTGGCCTTAAAGTCACAGAGATCCAGAGAGATCCCTGCCTCTTGAATGATAGAATTAAAGGTGTGTGCTACCATAACTTCTATGTTTAATATAGTATTTTATTTTTAAATTTAATGAATTTTTCCTCTAATCCTCAGATAACTTTATGCAGGGACATAGATAAAATATCACTACATAAATGAGTTGTCTTATAAATAAGAAAATGTCAATCAATACCACATAAATGTGAATGTCAAGATACTAATATACTTTCATCCTCAGATATCAAAAAATCTAATGTTCTATAGTGGTTTTGGTGGGTAATTTTAGTCAAGGTTAATGGTTATCTATTATGTTGAATAAGACTTCATTGAGAAAGAAGGCTTTTACTCTATATGAATATATAAAATAGATTTTTCTCTTTGTTAAATATTTTCTAGATTCAACTTGTTCAAGTAAGGGAAAGGTGCAGGAGCCAGGGGGTTATCAGCCACCTAAGCCATGGGATTATCAGGTGCAGGAGCCATTGGATGATCAGCTGCAGGTGCCACTGGATGTTCAGCTTCAGGAATCACCTTCCCCAGACGGTAATATTTTTCCATATATAGTGGCCATCATAGAAGAGATGGATATGGGTCTTGGTTAGAAAAGTAGCTGGTACCCTGGGTGCAGTATTCCAGCCTTTCTCTTAGTAGGAGTATCTAGAGGTCTAAGTGCTGTCTTGGGCCTGGCAAGGGATTTTGAAACTTCAAAGCCCACTCCTGTTGACACATTTCCTCCAACAAGGACACACCCACTCTAATAAAGCCACACCTCCTAATTCTTCTAATCTTTTCCAACAGTTCTACTCCCTTGTAATTTAGCATCCAGATACATGAGCCTATGGGGGCCATTCCCATTCAAATCACCCCAATGGATTTAAAGTCTCCCTTTTTTGTTATCTTGTTATATGTCCTTTATTTGGCCATAAAATGTGAGGCTTGCTTGTGTGCCTAGAGGAGGTAAGTGACTCAATAACAAGAAAGGGGAGAGATTTTAGCAAAGCCAAGACTCTTCATACAATGAATTTCTCCTTCATATAACTGTTTCTGACTATGTTAAAGTGAGGTTGTCCTGACACCCACATTTGTCACAGGTGAGTTGGAACAGATGTTTTGACTAAATAAACATCTTCCAGTAAACTCTTATCAGTCATGGTGTCTTTTGCCAATGTATGGATTGCATAAGATTCTAAGTAGGAGAAGCTTGCAGATGCTGGGGTTTAAGTTAAACTTTCTACAGATGAGCACAATGGAATACATAAACATAGAATACAGAAACAAAATCTATGGGCAAAATGAATGGCTGAGCTGTCTATGAATTTATATTTTTCTAATAGGAAGGAAGGAGAACATATGTATTATATTTGATAATTTTATATATTTTCAGTAAAATTATGAATTTTTCATGTTTTTAAAAGCATTCATATGTTCTCACTAGAAGTAAATATCTCTAAGTATCTTCTGCCTACTGATTATTATTTTTATTCTTCATGAGATTGTCAGGCTGGGAAAGTTACACAATATTTAAAATTCAATTGATTTCATTTGTTTATAATCTATAAATAAAATAATTTCTGACTAGTTTAATGTAAAGGCTATGAGTTACTTTTAATGACAGTGTCTTTACATTTTGCACATTAATGCTTATCTCTATCCTTAGAAGAAGGTTTGCTGATTATATTACTACTTATCAAAGCTTAAGAGGAGATAATCACATGATTATTTTATTTTGTTTCTTAAGGAGCATAAATCGTACGATGATACCAATATTGTCTACCATCAAAATATTAGACTTAGAACACTATTTTTGTAATTTGATGTAATTTTACTGTGTTTTTATGTCTGTCTTGCTTGATCTTAGTTCAAAGACTGCTAAACAAGAGTCTGTCTCTAGATAGCAAAACTGTTATGTTAACTTCAAATACTTTACAATACACACTGATCCACCAGAAATGTATATGAGAGGACACAATTGGTTAGTATTTGAATTTGTTTTAAAAATGATGCATATTTTGTGAATTATAATTTATTATTTACACACTTTTTAGGATATTTTTGCCCAAATAAAAGTCATTCAACTAATACAACTTTATGTAATCTACTATAGATAAATTGAACATGCCAAGTCCTTTATTAACTTCTCTTTCTCTCTGTCTGTGTGTCTGTATGTCTCTCTCTGCATGTGCATGTGTTTCTCCAGTTAATATTACGAAATTTGTACAGATGGGTACAAAGACTCTGCTGTGCTGCCCTCCTGTTCCACCAACAAAAGCAGTACTAATAACATGGGTAATAACCCTCAGAGGCCAGCCTCCCTGCAAAATATCCTACAGAGTAGAAACCAAGGACACCAGTGAAACCAACTGTACAGACAGGACAATCACCTGGACCTCCACACCTGACCAGAATCCTAACCTTCAGATCACTGCAGTGGCCCTCGATCATGATGGGCATTATTCATGTGAAATAGAAACACCTGGTGGGAATTCCTATGAAAGATGGAACCTCAAAGTGCTAGGTAAGCAACAAGTTTATCTACTGTGGTGTTTCACCAGATTTTAGATAGAAATGAATACTTTCATCATTTGTGACAAGACTGAATCTTTTTTGCCTTCTATCTCCACAGTACCTCCTGCAGTAACCCTGTTTCCAGGAGAGAATAGAACTGCAGTTTGTGAGGCAACTGCAGGCAAGCCGGCTGCTCAGATCTTCTGGACTCCAGATGGGGACTGTAAAACTATGAATGAATCACACAGCAATGGCACTGTGACTGTTAGGAGCACGTGCCAGTGGGATCATAAGAAAGTGCGTGCTGTGCTCTGCTCTGTCACCCATTCTACTGGCAACAAGATTCTGTCCATACAACTGAATCAAGGTGAGTACATGATTTTTCTTAAAAAAATTGATATTTAACTCATTCTTCCATGAAAGATAAATATTTGAAGTTCATCCTGTTTGTGATAAATTGACCAAAGGGCTCTTAAGGGAGTAAAGAGGAAAGTCAAGACAACTCAAGCAGAATCTTGATGCAGAAACCATGGATGAATGCTGCTTGCTAGCTACTCTGACCCATACTAAACTGTCTATATATCCCAATCACCTATCTATCTATCTATCTATCTATCTATCTATCTATCTATCTATCTATCTATATCTTTCTACTTATCTATGTAACTATCTATCTACCTCTCTCACATGTCTAGTGATGGATGGCACCTAATTGGTATCTCTTGCATGGCTTTAAGCTGTGTCAAGTATACAGTTAAGCTAAGTAGGACAACAGACCCACTTTAGACACTAGTAACAATTTTTCAGTTATCTATCTCCTGCAGTTTTTATAAACTAACTATAAATTCAGGATGTTTCCACAATCTATATATCAGGTTCGGTGATTTGTTAAAATGGTTCACAGAACTGAGGATGCATTTTGCTTACTCTTATTGGTTTACTATAAGGATTGTTACATGGGGACAGACAAACAGAATATATTCATAGGGCCCTCTATGGAAGAAGGGGCATAGAGCTTCATGCTATCTCAAGAATTTCTGTTCTTCTAATTCCCCATACAGATGCTTTTCAAGCAGTATTGTTTACAATTGCTAATAAGATTTTGTTACATGGTCATGATGGCTAATCATGGATCATTGGTGATGAACTCAATCTCTAGCCACTCTTCCTTCACAAGAGGTTCAGTGGTGGCGATGGTGGTAGTCTCTGGCTCCAAGTCCCAACTTTCTAACCACAGTTTAGTCTTTCTGGTGATAATCTCCACCATGAAGCTAAGAGCTTCTAGACACCTATCATTTTACTGGCATACCAAAGATACTTTTATTATGGTGACAACTTTTCTAGGAGCTGTGTTCCAGGAGATGAACAAAGACCATCTATGTATTTCTTTTTTATTTTTAAAATTCTTTTTTTTTGTCTGTTTGTTTGAGATAGGATCTCACTACCTTGCCTTGGCAGTCCTGTAACTCACAATGTAGACCAGGGTGGTCTGGAACTCAGAGAGATCCACCTCTCTCCTCTCCCAATGCTGGGATTAAAGGTGTGAGACACCACACTGATTTTTTATTTCTTATTGTATCTGAAAAACTACTTCTCTGCCTCAAGTATAAGAAGTTCCTCAAGAGTAAGAACTATGTTGTTCAATTCTACATTTCCCAAGTCTGACTCACCATCTGACATACACATCTGTAATTAGATTCTGATCCCAGATCTGATCTCCACATTTCACTTTCTGTGTTCCCAACAGGATTCAGGTCCATTTATTCTCAGATGGTTTTTTTTCATGTTACTCCTTTTGTCTGAAAACTTCTTATCCCTTAACTTCTTTTATCTAGGCCAGCAAGGCACTTTCCTAATCTCATCTCTCCCAGACCCAGAGCTAGTGCTGAGTAACCTTTCTGATTCTTCAGATATTTAGAGCATGTCATCCTCACCTAACACTTTGATGTCTTGTAAGTCATCTGGAATACAACAATACAACCTCCCTGGGATATTAAAAAAAGACACAAAGTTAATGGGTTAACAAAGTGTGGTGTGAATCTGGTAGGAGTCACAAGGAGAAGATGCAGGTAAATATAATCAAAATACATTGTATAAAATTTGGAAATAAATTTTTTAAATAAAAAAAGAATAATGCCTTTCAAAAGACTAAGATTTGCATGAGATGCACTTCAGACAGAGGACTCAGGATCTAAGCTGGATATGACCTGAAAACTTCCTCTCTGAGGATTAACTTTCGTAGTCATCAAATGTAGCTGAAGGTTTTCCTGTGTCCTGCACAGTCCCTAGCAGCTCAGACCCAAGTAAACAAACAGAGGCTTATATTAATTAAAACTGCCCAGCCAGTAGTGCAAGCTTACTACTGACTAGCTTTTACACTTAAACTCAGCCCATTTCTGTTAATCCGTATGTCACCACATGTTCCGTGGCTTTACCTGTGAGCCATGCTGCTCCCTAGATGGTGGGCTGGCATCTCCTGACTCAGCTTTCCTCTTTCCAGTATTCTCCTTGTCTGCTTATCCTGCCTGTACTTCCTGCCTAGCTACTGACCAATCAGTGTTATATTAAACCAGTGTACAAAAGCATTATCCCACAGCAACCAAAGGTGTGAAAGCTTCCTCAAGAGGGAAGCAACTGGTAGTACCATCTAACTTTGAAGCTTATGAACCACAACAATGACAAGCAAGGCTGGTCCCTAAGGTTCAATAGTGGCAATCATATCTGGGTAGCAACCAATAGCTATCCAATTATATTCAAGGTCCCACTCAATAGGAGGACAGTCATGCCTGTTATTGGAATCCTAGCCAACTACTCAAGGTTAGTGAGGTCATTGATCTTAGAAATGAACCTTCTACAACCCTTAACTAAATAAGCAAAATACCTATCTAAATTCTAAATACCCTTATGTCCACCAATAAGTGTGGTTCTTAACTCTTACCAAAGAAGCAGCTTCTTTCTGTAACAGACAGAAATCATTATACAACTCCACAAATGGTCAAAATGCAGAGAACACTGATCATGTGATGTCCAGCCCCCATGGATACATCTACAACACAATTCCTACACCTAATGTTCAGGGAGCATTGTAGAAGAGGAGGCAGAAACATTAGAAGAGCCATAGAACCAGGAATATAATATTGTGTCTCCTGAAAAATGACTGGGAAGCTTCAGCCATGAAACTTCTATTATATGGCTGTCTAAACAAAACCTGAACAAATAAACCAGCAGTAGATCTGCAGACATAGAAGGGGGACTCTCATGAGGCCTCACCCTTAGACAAAGAACTTTAGTCAACTAAAAGGTACTAAGAGGGGGGGAAGTAGTCTTCCATCAGGAATGACTCCCTAATCTGTTATCTAATACCAAGTGGTCAGTCCTGAAATCATGTATATGCAAACAACACTGAATGGACTCAGTAGACTGTATTTACACATTAAATATAAATATGCAACAATAACAATTTAGAAGAGGTTAGGAATTTGAAAGGGAGCATTAGGAGGTGGGGACAAATGGAGGAGGTTGGAGGAAGAAAGAGGAATGGATGGAAATGATGCAATTATATTTTCATAATAATAAAGTTTGCATGGAAACCTTTCCTTAAATAACTGGGAAGCATTAACAATGTTAGTGTTTATTTATTCACTTTTGCATTTGTTAGTGACTGTCAAGCATAAAAGCTGGACTTGATTTGTAAACTTCATTCAGAAATGATATATGAGTGGTATTTGAATTATAATTGGTAAGGTTTTCTCATTTTGACATCTCTAAAAGTTTAGGAATACTGTAAGTGATTCTAAAGCTGTTTCCTCTAATTTCTGGATTGGGACTATGATTGACCTGACCTGAATTTTTACCCTTGCCCGTATTAAAGGTGTCACCAGCATGCCACTGCATTCCTTGCTGATCATTCTCTATGTGAAACTTTCCCTTTGGGGAATCATTTTGCCATCAAGGGATTTGTCTTCTTCCAGAAGAGAAATTACTTCAGGTAGGAACAGAAAACTGAAATGTTAAGACTCATTAGAAAGAAAACATTGCCATGAGTTTGAGCTCACAGTGGACTGGGAAAGTATGTTATATGGCCCCATCAAGGTTGTTCCCTCAACCCTTCTTCAGCATCTGGCTGTTTTAAACAATGGAGCCCACAGCTCTGACAACAGGTCTGCCTTGCTGCAGATCTAACTGAGCAGGGACTTAGCTGGCCCTCTCTTTCAGGAATCAGTGGTAGAAATGAAGTTGCTGGAACTTTATGAGTTAATTTGCAAGTTTCTTGACTTCTGGGGGTTTCTGTTCATTCCTGCTTAATCATATTTTTTGTTGTTTTTGTTTATTTCTAGAAAATGAAAATCTAGATTTCTGAAGCCTATTAGTCTGGTGACACAACACAAGAAAGCAGCTAATTGCAGTCACCTTTCTAGTTGACACCCAGCCTACCTGTTCCTGATGTCTCCATGTTTGCTAGAAGTCCTGTGTCAGCTGGCAGTCATGCAGCATGAATGTACAGGCAAAAGCTTGGTGCTCACCACCACACGTGCTATTAATGACCACATGCTCTCTCCCGTCCCTGCTTCTCACGCCAAAGAGGAAGATGGTTTAGCAAATGTGAACAACAGTGCTGGGTGGATTTCCTTCACCCAAGTCCTCCAGGAATGGCTTCCATCAACTTTCTCTTTGTTGGTTTATTTTACATGATCATAAGAGTTGCACTGTCAGATGCCATGAGAAGCAAAATCTTCAAATCAGCCACTAGCTGGCCTTCTTTCCTTGCTTGCTTGCTAGCAAATAAAATTAAATACAAATTAAAAATTGAATACATGACTAGAAACCTTTTTTTTTTTTTTTTTTAAGCAGTATCTCTGTGCCTTAGTAGAGGTTTAAAGTTGAACCCAGAGAAGACATTGCCAGTGTCATGGAGGTAACATTGAAAATCCCCTTACTCTTTAGAGCCCCAGTGTCTCAATTCCCTTTGCTGTCTGCATGGTGACTCACAGGTGTTGAGATGGATCAGGGAGGGTAAGGGTAAGCCACTGGTAAACCCTGCTAACTGGAAACCAAGACCTTGTCTTCACTTGATACAGACAGTAATCCTATAATAAAAACTATATTTTTAATTAAAAGGATTATTTCTTGGGTAAAGTATCAAGTGACTTGGGCTATTATTTTTGTTTTTAGTAAAAGTCTAGGGAGAAAATGAGTGTATGATACTAGAGGACACCTGGATGGTAGCCTCAATTTGTTCTTTAAAAGTTTGAGTCTTGTCCATTTTATAGTTAATGTAGTTGGTCAAGCCAGTGCAGAGGATAAAGGGGCATTTCTCTAAACCAATGTTTTATTCTACAACTCCATTCTCTGAGTAGTTTCTATTCAGCAGGTGACTAGGGAGAGGGTAGATTGTATGGGGGATAATTTATGAGTCAGTCTTGGAGTAGTAAGCACACCTGCTCAGATTCCATGAGTAGTACTCAGTAATATGACCCCACTAACTTGTAGGTAGCCTACACAATGTAGGGTTGTTGACTTGAAGAAAAAGTTTGATGGTTGGTGCACACTTACCAAATTTCTGCACACAATAAAGAGCAGGAACAGTGCTAATATCAACATTAATGTCTACTTTAATAGTAGGAAATTACCATGTGTCAATCAGTAAATCCATTCATAATTGTCACTCAAACACATCTAGGGTATGAGCTCTTTTTTTAATCTCCTATTTCATTACAACATCTTCATTTTTAAGTCAGGACATTGAAGCACAAACTTAATTAGTCTTGACAGTAAAAACCCAGAATCAGATATTGGTCTGAAAGTTAAAAGATCAGAGAAGCAGAGCAGCAGCTACTTAGAGACTTCTTACCTCTATGAATTCTTAGACTGAATGTGGTGGTGGTGGTGGTGAGATACTCTCTTCACTCTCCTTATGTTCCTGTGTCCACCTCCTTGGTTCTGAGATTAAAGGGATGTACCACCACTGCCCAGCTCTGTTTCTCTTTTAGACTGGATCTATGTTGTGTAGCCCAGGGTGGCCTTGAACTCCTGATGTTCATGCTTCCTCCTCCCAAGTGCTGGGTGTGCACCACTGCCCGGCCTCTATCATTAACTAGTGGCTAGTTCTGCCCTCAGGTCTCCAGGAAAGCTTTATTTGTCAGAACACAAACAAAATATACATTTACCCCCTTTTAATCTAAAATAAAGTAAAGGGGAAAAAGTGAACTAACATAGAAAAACTATGTACAATAAGTACAATAACTATATACAAATATATACTGGCAATAATTATGTTAACAACGTCTAGTCCATTAGTATTTGTCAAATTCAGAGAGAATACTCCATTATCTATCCTGTCTTAGTGAGTCCAAAATGTTGTACCTAATTCACTTTCTATCTTAATTTGCATTACCAATGTAGAAGTATCTTTTTATGCATCTCAACCTTATACACTTTGCACCTCTTTTGTGAGTGTCTTTTCTGAATTTGTTAAAAAGGAAAACTATAACTATAAAGTCTTCAACTCCATCAGAGACCCGAGGATACAACATTACTTGAGTAAACAGAAAGTGTAGAGCAAACAACTTCCAAAAAATGTAAAAAATGCTAGAAACAGCTGGCTGCTGAAACAGTCACCCAAGTTTCCTCTGCAATGTTTGGGCATCTGTCTTTAGCCTACAGGCCTAGCATGTTTGATAGACTTTTCTGTGAAGCAGGATTTTGTTGTTGTTGTTTGTTTTTGTTTCATTTTTTTTCCAGACAGGGTTTCTCTGTGTAGCTTTGCACCTTTCCTGGAACTCGCTTTGTAGACCAGGCTGGAATTGAACTCACAGAGATCCACCTGCCTCTACTTTCTGAGTGCTGGGATTAAAGGCGTGCATCACCACCACCCATCAGAGCAGGATTTTTGAAGGACTATCCCACCTTGTCTTGGCAAAGTTTGACAGTCACTTTCTTTTCTGTTGCTTATCCAGCAGTTTTTTTCCCAGTAGCCTACTTTTGCTACAAAGTGAGCAAACTCCATATGAAGTTCCTTTAGTGCCCTTCATTTTCTTTGAAGTAGATTGGTGCTGCCAAGAGCAGACATGTCTCTTTGTCATAAAAAAGAAACTTATGTTATTAAAAATCTTAAATGTCATATTCTATAGATCTCTGAAGTATTTGAAGCCCACTTGCCTATCTAAATTATATCTGTTTGACCTTGAAAACATACCTAACATAACTGCAAGTTTGATTGTAATAGATGACTGACTACTAACCAGAATTTCTTAATTATCCTAATAGTTTGTAATAATAACTTTCAAGGACTAGAAATTTACATTATATTGTTAGATGAGCTGTATAGTACAATACTTTGAATAAGTGTAGAAACTTATGTACAATATGTTTTAACCAAAATAACCTTAAGTTTGCATATAATATATAAAAATCCATGTCAATGTAAGATATTTAAAACTAGTAGTTGCTTTTTTGGTTTAAAAGTAGATTCAATAATACACCTTTTATCCTATTATTTTTATAACATATATGTAGTATAGCAAAAATAACTTCAATTTGTATCAATATACAAAAATCCAAGTCAATGTAAAATATTTAAAACTAATAGTTACTTTTAAAAAGTAGATTCAATAATCTACCTTTTTATCCTATTTCTACATCCTACCTTTTTCTTTTGAGGAGATGCTTGAATCTAATCTCCTTTGTTCAGCTTTTTTTCCTCACTGTTACCAATAACAACTTATAACCAATCCTCCTAAATGATGACAAATATCCATAACTCACTAAACAATCAAAACCTGCCCACCCCACATCTTGGGAATATAGGTGTCATGTTCTTAAAATTACTTCCTGCTGTTTGGGGACAATGATATCTTAAGTGGACCCTGAAAAAATTTTGGTTTAATTGTCAAGTCCTGGGAGAGGTAGTTGTATCATTTGTTGTCCTGTCTCTGTGCAATGGTAAAGTGCAGGGCTTGTTTCAAGTCCTGACTAGAATTGTCTATGAGGCTGGATCATCTCAGATAACCCCCTTGAAATTGTCCTGAGCAGTTTGTAGTCTAAAGCCAATCCATAGGTGGTGTTTGTCAGCTTAATGGCATTACTATAGTCCAGGTGGAATCATCATTATGGGATCCCATCATCTTTTTGGAGATGTCAGAGATTTCATTAGGTCAGATTATTCCTTTTCTTGATAATTTTTTCTAGGTAGTTCTCCCTTCTTCTTTGGATGTTTATTTATCCAAAAGTCTTTTTAAATTCCTCAAGACAGTTGTTTTTATTTTCCTGGAAAGACAAAAACAAAACCCTGCCCCAACCCTAACTTTGGGGAGTTTCTTTTTTGACAATTTACATCTGATCAAATAAAAAATGCTTGTTAGTCTTGTAAATTAGTTTAGATTGAATCTAATCAAGAGGTCTCTCTTGTTCAAATCTAATCTCTATCAATTTTGATGATATCCATAGTTTTTCTTCTCCTGTGGAAACAAGAGCAAAACCTCTTCCCCAATGTAACACATATCCTGGTTTCCATTCTGAGGTCAACACATCTTTAAAGTATACAGGCTGATTTAATTCAGTAGTTTTTTTTTTTTTTCTATTATCCAGTGTTTATCTGTAGCTGTCATTGCTTTCTCATTAGCATTTAGAACATTTAAAGTTAATAAAGCATTATGCAATCTACTTCCTGGGGTCTTTATTACCCCTTCCTTTTTGTTAAGCATATCTTTTAGAGTTTGATTAAATCTTTCTATAACTGCTTGACCTGCATGATTGTGTGGTATAGGCTTTATGCTGTAATATGAAAAATGCTGTTTCATTTTACTAGAGACATATGCAGGTAAATTGCCAGTTTTAATTTGTATAGGAATTTCCATAATGGCCATGACTTCTAATAGATGTGCAATTACAGAATTAGGCTTTTTGGAACGCAAAGCAGTTGCCCATTGAATTCCTGAGTATGTATCTATGGTATGGTGTACATATTTTAATTTTCCAAATTCTGCAAAATGAAACACATCCATTTGACACATTTTATTACTTTGAGTACCCTTTGGGTTACTTCCTCCATGCAGTGTGGTTTGATTATACAAGGAAAAAGTAGGACATTTCTTATAATTTTCTTAGTTGGTTGCCAAGTGATAGAAAAATCCTTTTTCAAACCCTTGGTGTTTTTTTTTTTTAAATGAAATTCTGAGGCCTCCAGCACATTTCCTGTTAATAACTGATCAATTTAATCATTAACTTGTGTGAGAGGGCCTGGCAGACCAGTATGGGATCTGATATGTTTATATATATATGAGATTATTCCTATTCTTGACTGTTTCCTGTAATCATATAAATAAAGAAGTTAATTCTGATTCATCAAGATGTGTGCAAAACATTGCAATGTGCAAAACAACTCTTTCTGCATATTGAAAGTTGGTGACTATATTGAGAGGTTCTGTACAGTCCATTAGTACCATGAGAATAGCATATAATTCTGACTTTTGAACAGAATCATAAGTACTTTTGAGCCACTTTATTCAAATTTTCTGATTTGTAACCTGCCTTTCCTGATTTATTTGTATCAGTATACAATGTAGGGGCTCCAGAAATTTGTGTTCCCTGTACAATGTGAGGAAGGGTCTAGTAAGTTCTCTTTATAAACTGAATTCTCTTGCTTTGGGGATATTTGTTGTTAATATCTCCAAAAAATTACTGCAAGCTCTTTGTCAATGTCCATTTCCTGCCCATAAGGAGGAAATTTAAGCATTAGTAAAAGGTACTAAAATTTCTGTTGGGTCCATTCCTGTCAATTGATGAAGTCTTAATTTTCCTTTTAGAATCAACTCAGACCCTTTTCCACCTATGTCTATAATTTTTTACTCTGTGTGGTAAAAATATCCATTCTAAGATAATATCTTCCCTTTGCATTAAAATCCCTGTGGGGAATGCATAGACCATAAAATAATCAGAATGCAATCAAGCTCCAGATCCAAATGATCCACACGTGCATCTTGTAATTTCTTTTCCATCAAAGCCAATTCTCTCTCATCTTCAGCTGGTAATTCTCTTGGATTATTTAAGTCCTTGCCACCTTTTAAGATTTGAAACAAATTACCCAGTCCTTGAGTTGTTACTCCCTGTAGATGGGCAATGTCTCCCAACAATTTTTGAAAGTCATTAAGAGTCCACAATTGATCTCTCCTAATTTGTACTGTTTGGAGCTGAATTTTTTGTAGACCTATTTTATATTCTGAGTAATTAATAGAATCTCTTATTTGTATTTTTTCAGGAGCAATTTGTAAATTCTAGCAAAGTAGTGTTATCTTTACTTCTTCAAACATTTTGCTAAAGTATTTACTTTTGAATCAGCTAGTAAGGAAAGATACCTAACACCATAATTTTGTAACACACTAGGAAATAGAGGGACAGGTGGCAAATAGCTTGGTACATTGTCTATCTTCCCTGTTCTATTTGTGGAAGACAATTCTCTTCATGACTAAATTTTCATCCCACTTCTCTTGTCATGTTTTAAGTAGATATCAAAGGTCTCCCTCCAGCAGGCTAGGCCTTCCTTGAAGAGTTCATGGGCACTCTTTAGTCACTCCAAGTAGTTTTTCTCTGGTCAATAAAATGATTTAAAAATGACATTTTTTTCAATTTTGTGTTTGGGTCTCAAAAGGTCCCAAGTGTTTCTACTTTCCATTCTTTGGGAAGATGGAAGGCCTAGGCTGCTGGAGGACGGGAACAGAACACAGCTGATCCATGTCAGCCAAGCCATTCATCTCTCTCTTGAGATCAGTTCAAGGATCCAGGAGTCAGCTTTCCATTAGACCCTAAGCAAGCTCAATCAAAATCATGAGACATGAGCCCATACTGATCCTAGACAAATGAACAGTCATTGTCACAGAGCTTCTGTGGTTGCTTATCAGGTAGCACATTTGAGTGTTAAGTAACTCATACGTTGCTCCACAACCCAACTCCAATTTTATAAGTAACTCATATATTGCTCAATAACATACCTCTCATTTTGTCAGGACAGACATAGCTAATAGTCTCTTTCAGTTTCCCTTGTATCTGAGCCTGACCATTAGCCCTGGCAAATGAGATGTGTGATGTTTTCAGGATAACCCCTTAAAGAAAAGGAAGGATTTTCTTTTGCTTTCCAAGTTATCTGTGGAACTGCAGTGTTGGTGTGATGTCTGGAGGTCCCAGAGCTACTTTACATGGATAATGCTGAGGATGGAAGCTACTAATTAAGTGGAAAAAGAGAACAATGGAAGGACTTGGGCCTGATGACCATTGATTTACCCAACCGGCTCTCAACCATCCATTTGTTGTCTTGTGTGATAGAGAACTATGTTTTTCACAGCAATGCTATTTGGGATTTTACTTTGCACATAACTGAAATCAATTATAATTGAAACAAATACTTAGTTCAACAGCTGGGAAATTTACTCTCATAGAAATTGGTTATATCTTACTCAGCATATTCTGGATCATTTTTGTTATTACTTAAAGGTATTGTCTTCTTTATTATTATTATTATTTTTTGCTGTGAAGAGATAACAGGTCCATGGCAACTATTATAAAGTAATACATTTAATTTGGTTGGTTTGCTCACACTTTCAGAATTTCACTCCATTATCATCATGGTGGGGAGCATGGTGGCATACAGGCAGATGTGGGTGCTGGAGTAGTAACTGAGAATCCTACATCTTGTAGGCAATAGGAAATTGAATGACACTGAGCTAAGCTTTAGTAAAGGAGACCCGAAAGCCTGTCCCTACATTATCACACCTCCTCCAACAAGGCCACACCTACTTCAACAATACTCTACCTCTTAATAATGCCACTCTCTTTGAGATTATGGGGGCCAATTACATTCAAACTACCACATTCCACTCCTTTGTCCCCCCAAAACTTGTAACATATCATAACACAAAATTGGTGCTGGGATTAAAGGTGTGCCCCACCACATCCAGTTCTAAGCTTTTCTTTAGTTCATTTTCACAAGTTGGAAGTGTATCTAGGTAGGATCTTGCCCGAAGCCACCCTCCCTTTATCCTATTTCTTAATCTGTTTATCTCCTTAAACACAGAATTTATCTCCATTCCTTTTCTGGTGGACCTTTTCCTCCTCAAAGCAAGTGGTGACAGTCATTTTAATATCTGACATTTATAGACTTCAAACCAAAAGTTAATCCAAAGAGATGGGGAAAGACACTACATACACATCAAAGGGAAAAATCCATTAAGAAAACATTTCAATTCTTAGCATCTGTGCCCCCAAACATAATGGGATTCAAGTTTGTAAAAGAAACATTACTATAGCTTAAATCAGCATAGTGACCACTCTTACAAACTGGTCATCAGACAAAAACTAAACAGAAATACTGGAGCTAAACAGACATTATAAACCAAATGGACCTAACAGCTATTTACAGAAGATTTCACCCAAACACAAAGAATATACCTTCTTCTCAGTACCTCATGGCACTTTGTCCACAAATTGACCCACATACTCTGATCACAAAGCAAATCTCAATAGATACAGGAAAAGTGAAATAACTCTCTGAATCTTGTGAGATCACCACAGATTAAACATGAATATCAACAAGTAGAGAAATAACAGAAAGCTTATAAACTCATGGAAACTGATCAACTCTCTGCTGAATGAAAAATGGGTTAAAGACAGAAAAAAAAGGAAGAAATTTAAGATTTTATAGAAATGAATGAA
>NW_023412849.1:0-7011 GCF_903995425.1 Onychomys torridus
CTATGGAGACCTAAAGAGAGCTGGAGTTGTAGGGAGTTGTGAGCCGCCTGACATGAGCAGTGAGAACTACACTTTGCTTTTCTGGAAGCTCTTAACCTCTGAGCCATCCCCCAGCTCCTACCTTTTGCTTCATATTTTACTGCGTTTTTCAACAAACAGCTTCTAAATATATCTAACCGTGTAAACATTTATTTCATCCTTCTCTTTCTACACAGACACTGTTGAGGCAAAGAGAACGACGGGAAAAAAGTCTGCTCCCCTCACATCAGCCCTCCACATAGCTCCCCGCAGGCTCACTCAGGTGTACTAGTCCCACTAGCTGCTAGCCAGTAGGTAGAAGTGCTTGGATCCCCGGGTCTCAAGGACCGAGAGCCATCACCAGTGCCTGGAGAAATTCAGAGGAAATTCACTAGAGGGCGCTACAACACTGTCCTGAGAAAAGCATTCCCCCTGCTTTCCAGCTCACAGCTTTCTTTTTCTTCTCCCAGCGGCCCCCACCTTGAGTTAGCAGGAGTACTGCGGTATTGAGCACCCACTTAGCACAAAGCCCTAGGCTAAGTGCGGACATGCAAGGGTCAGGGCACGGTATGGTAAGTTAAAAGGTGGGCTGAGAGTCCAGAGAGGCAGCGCCTCAGGCTTTTTCCTGCTTCTGGGACTAACTATAGAGCGCTTGTGCACATACAACACACATGCACCATATAAATGAGCATGCCTCGAGTGAACAATATACAGAGTATTTCTTTTTTTTTTCTTTTTCTTTTCATAGCTGTCCCTACAAGAAGCATTTTAAGCGGGGAGAGGCTTCATTTTGGCTCACTGAGTAGTGCAGTTGGTGAAGGCAGGGGAGGTATGGTAGTGGGAGTATGAGGCACCCGGTCGCCTCACATCTGCAGTCAGGAAGTAGGAGATGCTTCCTCCTTCCCCCTTTATATTGGTCTGGGACCGCAGTCCATCTAATGGTGTTACCCACATTCAGGGTAAGCCTTCCTCCCTCCTCAGTTAAACCTCCCTAGAAACACTCTCACAGACCTCAAAATGTGTCTCCTAGGCGATTCCAAGTCCAATCAAGCTTGCTCAATTACCAGCACATGCACACTCTGTGCATATGCCGCATTCCCAACACCCCACAGAACAGACCCGTAGGAGAATGTGGAACCAGTAGCGGCGAGTTTACAACTTGAGAGAACAACTCTCAGGGCCCCAGACAATCCATGGAGCATTAGAATCACTGTAAAAGAGCGCCCGTTAAAACGCACACATGCTAACCACATGTTCCCCGAGGGCTACGTGCATTCATCCATACCCACTGGCACATTAGCTGATTTACTAGGTGCCGAGGCTGGGTCCTGGAGCTTTTGTTAGGGGGCCAGAATGAGCATGGCACTGGTGAGTGCTAAGCAGGCGCAGACTCTGCCGGGCCTGCTTATCACCACACTGTGGGTTAATTACTGGCCCAGCTTTCTAGAGGAGGACAAGAAGACCCAGGGGTGGAGAGTGGTTTTTCTAGGCTCATATAGCAGTAGGTAGTGGAGCTGGAATTCCAATTATGCCCCGAAGAAAATTGCTATTAGGCAGATATGGAAACACATGACCCCAAATAAGCCAGGTGTGGTAGTCCAGGCCTGTAATCCCAACACTTGAGAGGCAGAGACCTGAGGGTCACTATATGTTTAAAACCAGTCTGGTGAGTTCTAGGCCAGCCAGGAGACCCTGAATCAAAGCAAGACAACCATCAAGACAACAATGATAAAATTTAAAATAAAAGATTAAGCCACTGGGGAGCTGGAGAGATGTCTCTGTGGTTAAGAGCACTGGCTGCTCTTCCAGAGGACCCAGGTCCAATTCCAAGCACCCATATGGCAGATCACAACTGTCTGTAACTCCAGTTCCAGAAGATTCAATACCCTCATACAGACATACATGCAGGCAAAATGCCCCCACCCCACCCCAAATAGATTAAGACATAAAATAAAAATAAAAAAAAGATGTGAGAACCCTGCAGGGGGCGGCTCTGTTTCCTGTTTTCCTCTTGCTCTGTCTGCATTCACAAGAATTCCGCTGCTCAGGCTGCCCATCGCTTACGATCTCCAAGCAGCCCTGTTAGCTGGGCCTGGACGTAGCAGACCTTAGAGCAGTGAAATGATCCATGGTGGGCAAAGACGCCTGGAGAGCTTGTGGCAAGCTCCAGGGGGGACTCCCAGTGAGACTTCACTGCCAGCAAGCGAGCCATCTATGGAAGAGAATGGTGCATCAAAAAAAAAAAAGAAGATGAGTATAAAAGATGGGTATAAAAGATGGGTATAAAAGATGGGTGCCAGTGAGATGACTCAGCAGGTGCTGCTCTTCAGACTGGTGGCTTGAGTTCAGTCCCCCGGAGCCTTGTGATAGAAGAAAACTGATCCAACAATTTGCTTTCTGCCCTCCACATGTATACTACAGCACATGCATGCCCCCCTGCCCTCACTAAGTAATATACAAATGCAATAACAGTAGAACAGATTGAAAATTTTGACCTGGCACCAAGTGACCATCCAGCCGAAACTGTCCTGTGGGAGGTGGGACTGGTGAGATCTAACAAGATATAAGGTCTCGGGCCCATCAATAGTCCACTGTAAGCTTAGAATGGTACATTTGACCAAACATAGGCAGATCTGAAGTCAGGCAAGCTGCAGATGCCTGTGCCAGCCACCCTCCCAGTACCCTAGCCTCAACTGATGCCAGTGGCCAGATGAGCTCCTGTCCAGCTAGCTGGAAGAGGAAGAAGGGCCTGAGCTTTGCTCACAGAAGGTACAGGTCTGTGTGTGCTTGCCAAGTGGAAACTGTGTCAGCCTTGCTCAGGGGCAGCCTGGAGAAACCAAGGCACCCCCACCCCACTAAACACAAAATTTCAAATGAAACAGTTAATCACCCACCTTGCGCTATGCAACAGTACCTGGACCTGGAAAAAGTGTGAACATCTTCACATCACAGGGAAGCACCCATTAGGATAGCTGCTATGGAGAGGCGCTGAACTACCAGCCAGACAAAATGGCCTGGGCAGTGACATCAGCCAGCCTTTTGGATACTCAGTTGCCAGCAGGATGGTATCATGGCCACGGTGCAGTGATGGAGGCTACTCATGAAATCAGCAGCTTGGCTGCATCTCACCAAGCCCCATCTAGGTACATCCTGTACTTCCTTCTCTTGAATGGCCAGCCAGCAAGGGATGTGGGTGAAATGGGGTGTCACTGGATGTGGGTGAAATGGGGTGTCACTCACCAGGGTGTATCGATCAGCAATCCTGGAGACTCCTGAAGTCTGCCTAGAATGGTTAAGCAATGGAGGCAGAGTTTTTCTGTCCCAACCACCCAGTCCCAAATAAACACACAAACGTTCATATTAATTACAAAATGCTTGGCTAATAGCTCAGGCTTGTTACTAACTAGGTCTTACATTTAAATTAACCCATTTCTATCAATCTATGGATGGCCATGTGGCCTGTGGCTTTACCGGTCCACTGGCATCTTGCTTTTTGGGCAGCTGGCTTGAGTCTCTCCTGACTCTGCCCTTCTTCACCCCAATCCTCAGTTTGATTGTCCCACCTAACTTTGTCCTGCCTTGCTGTAGACCAAACAGCTTTATTATTAACCAATGGGAGTAATACATATTCACAACACACAGAAGGATCATCCCACAGCAAGACTTCATCCATGTGGGCAGAGGTGTGTGATTGAAGTTCTCTTTCTTCTCTTTTTCTTAAAAGGACATCATGTTACGCCCTTCCCTTCTAAGGTGACTGAGTTCTCCAGGAAGGCAGCCTCTGCAATGCTTCCTGTCAGCCTCCCAGCTCTGCCAACCCAAACCAGCTCCTTTCCTACCAGGCTCTCTAAAATCTCAGCTTACAAGATTCCAAGATGGTAGGACAGCTTTCAGACAGACAGACAGACAGACAGACAGATAGACAATGGAGCCTGGGATTAAGGGTCTCTCTTTTTTTGTCCCCCTTAAAATAACATTATGCTATGGAAAGATCTAAAGACCTTCACAGCACTCCCTAGGGGACATCCTGAGACGTGGATGTCACCATCCTTTTCTCAGTGGGAGCCGGACTCAGAGATTTCATAGTTCATTTGGTTTCTAGTCACACAGGGGCCTGAGGGAGGGGCTCCTAGGATCCTGCACGTTGAATGGCTTAATTGGACTCAGTCTTGGCCCCATGGATCTGTGGTGAGAGAGTCTTGGCCTTTCTGGTGTCATCTCCGTCTTAGTGAGGGGAAGGGAAGGAAGCTGACGGCATTTCTTTCAGGAGCAGAGAAGTTGATACAGGATGAAAATGAGCAAGCAACCACCCAGAGGGAGATCTCCTGGGTGTCTAACTAACTGCATCACCTCATCAAGGGGATGACTACGCCTCCCACCCCCTTATGTCTGGTAATTCAACTTTTCTGAGTGATGGTCTATTGGTCACATGATTGACAGGTCCAGTTGGGAGCAGACAGTAGTATGAACTGTTTTGGGCCAATTTAGAACGTCATGTCTCCACCTAGAGTCACGGGGAGAACTCAGATTCTATGCTTTTGACCAGGAGGAAGTAGTTTCTCCTGGCATAGCCTGTGTGTGAAGTCAGGAATGTTGGCACTTTCCACTCTGTTGAGGCAGGGTCTCTCTTGTTTCTGCCACCGAGGAGTTGACGCCACGCTAGCTGGTTCTCTGCTTCGGAAGATTCTCCTGTCTCCACCTTCCCATGCGGGGAGGAGTGCTAGGATTAAGCTGTCTGCCACAACACTGAGGTTTTGTGTGGCTCCCTGGACGGTTTCTGGTGATGGGACTTAGTCATCAGGCTTGCCCAACCAATGGCTTCACCTGCTGAGCCATCACCCCGACCTGAAGTAGCTTTCTTTTCAACAGGACTCCACAAAGCCCTCATATCTCGACATTGTCATATTGTATCTGAAATCTTAAGGAGGGCAATTGGGAAGCTTCCCTTTCTAGGGTTTCCAATGAGAGGTGGGGTCTGAAGCTGATTCAGAAGGATGAGTTGTTCTCAGTGATCACTAAGGCTGCCAATATCTATCAACCTAATATTCACACCAGTTAATTATCTATCCTATTCCTTTAAGAATTTCAGGGTATTAGAATCACTACCCAAGTGGAATCCCACACTGTACTCCTAGTCAAAGAATCTACGCTACACACGAGATTAATCACATTATGTGAGTGTTTTGCTGCTTAAAACTTTACACTTGATGCTGGGCATGGCGGCACATCCCTGCAATTCTAGTACAAGTGAGGTGGAAGCAGGTTGATCAGGACTTGAAGGCCAGGCTGGACCATATGAGACCCTGTTTCAAAACAAGCAGCTAACAATGATGCAACTCCACTAGCCCCCTCAAGCTCATGGGCCTCATTTTTACAACCAGGACACTCGCAGTGTCTGCCTTTAGGTTTGTTGCAAGGATGAAACATCGTGCTGAGCATAGGGCTTGATGTACAGTAAGTATTCAGGCAAGCTGTGCTTTCCTAGCAGATCACTTCAAAAGCTGAGCTATTTGTCAGCGAGCAGTTTGGTCCCTTCCTGCAGGGAAGGCTGTAATGGTTGCTGATTGCTTACAAGTTACATTTCCACCTCCAGAAGCATTTCTATGGACTCTGAGAGCAAGCTCGCCTGCTAAAAAAATGTGATTCAGTTTATAAAATTTCTATTTTTGTCCAGCTGTTTTTAGAACCCTCTTTTTCCATCGGTTGAGGAGTTGGACCAGATAAACTGTGATATGCTCTGCCAATAAAAAAAAAAAAAATCATTTTCTCTGTTATATAAGACAAGGAAGCTGTGTCTATCTACTCAAGTATCTTTGGGGTTCAAAAATAAACAAAAGCAGATTAATATTTTATACAGAATAATTTTTAGACTGAGAGAGCTGAGCCAAACATTTAACCTTCAACAATGAATGTCTTGTCAATAATGAGGTCGTTTGTATGCGGCATGTAGTTCAGAGAGAAGCAGATGCCTTCAGCTCATTCAGCAAACTTGAGAAAATCAAGAAAAAAATGAAAAGTTAATTTTAAAGAGCCGACACTTACTATGCAGGGAAATTTAAGATCTCCAAAGTGGACATTTACTGTCTGACATTTCCTGGGGACGTGGGAGTAAATATTCCAAATAGGGCACTGACCACAGACCAAGAGACATATCCACCCAATCTAGCTCTGTAAACCAAAGAGTTGACCGGGGTTCCTCAGAGGAGTATGGGGTCACACAGGCAGCTGTGCCATCAAAGGCTCCCGCAGCATCCTGGAGCTTCCTCCCAGACTGGCTGGCCGAGTGACTCTTCTCCCAGCGTCTGCTCGCTTTTCAAACCTTGTGAATCTTTACCTTCCTGAGCTCCCTGGGCCTTGAAAGTTTGGTTAGTTTTGGTCTTAGGAGCCTCTCTCCACCTAGTAGGAAGTTAGAAGGAAACAGTTACATAGTAGTAGCAGCCTATGCAGAGCCCAGTCTCAATCCCCAACAGGATGAAAATGGCTAAGTACAACCTGTCTGACCCAAAAACTTAGATAGCATGTAATCTCTCTCTTTTTTAAAAAATTTTTATTTCATATGCATCAGAGTGAGGGTTTCAAATCTCCTGGAACTGGAGCTACAGACAGTTGTAAACTACCATGTGGGTGCTGGTTATTGAACCTTGGTCCACTGGAAGAGCAGTCAGTGCTCCTAACCACTGAGCCAACTCTCCAGCCTCTATATTATGCAATCTTTGTTTGTTTTTGTTTTTGTTTTTGAGACAGGGTTTTTCTGTGTAGCTTTGGAGCCTGTCCAGGAACTCTGTAGCTCAGGCTGGCCTTGAACTCACAGAGATCTGCCTACCTCTGCTGGGCTTAAAGGCGTGCGCAGCTGCTGGCACTGCCCTGCATATTATGCAATCTTTAAGTGGTGCTGCATTGACTAGTTGTAAACTCTGGCTCTGGAATTCAAACCCGGGCCCAGGTACTGTATCAGAAGCAACTCAATTTATCTCTGCCTTATTTTCCTCATTG
>NW_023412850.1:0-11349 GCF_903995425.1 Onychomys torridus
AAATTCAAACAAAACACAACACAAAAAGGTCATGCCCCTGCTATCCAATGACTCAGAAGGCTCAGGCAGGATGAGTGTCATGAGTACACGCCATCCTGAGAAACAGAATGACACTCTCTGCCTAAGTGTAAAGTAAAATATATGGCTGAAAATCTGTAAAACAACATAAGTTTGACATGTACAAAAACCTACATCTCACGCCCATCACCCAATAGTATTAAAACAAAAAAACTAGGAATGTTGGCCCTCCTATCATCCCAGGATGTAGGGGCCAGAATCAAAGGGATCTCTGAGTTTGGGGCTAGCCTAGCATACAGAGCTCCTTTCAGGACAGCCAGAGCTACACAGATAAACCTTGTCTTCAAAAATAAACAAAGAAAAAAAATTTTAAAGAGCAGGCTACCAAATGACTTAGCACTGTATAGCAATTGCTGCTATAGTATTATGTGATTTTGAAATAGAATCTATAATGATGGTGAAGGCATGATAGAATAAGAAGGAAGCAGGCTGATTACTTTCAACCACAACACAGTATACAGAACAAACAGGAAATGTGTTGAGACTATAGAGATGCATATCATACACCTAGAGAGGAATGTCATCCAGAAAGTCTCTTCCTACTCAAGGTTTCAAAAGCATTTTAAAGAAATCACCAAGAAGAAATGTGTTTCCAAATACAATACCTACTCTGGGAGGATTTTCAACCAATTACATTCTGACCCAAGTCATTAATGCTCATGGTCATTCATGAAGAATATGTATTTAGTCACTTCAGTGATCTTGATATTCTACAACAGTCCTTACATTGTTCAAATGTCCAAAGTGTCTTCTGATACTCAACATGATGTATTGACAGTGACATCTTGTAAAATCGAAGAGTTACATCTTTTGAACATACAATGGCACACAGTCCCATTCTCAATCCAAAACAGTAAAATGGAGATACAGTGAGGGTAGGTTGACCCAAGAAAAGACAGAAGCACAGAAAGACAAACAACAAATCCTGTATCTCTGTCTCAGATTCAAGGGGCTTTAGTTCCCAAGAGCTTAGATGGCCATTTCTCTTCAACTTTCCATGCATCTCTGTCTCTGGTTATTTCTACATCCGATACACAGCTACGTCTACATGGAAGATGCCTCATAGCTGAGGAATCTCAACATCTTGTGGTCACAATGCAACCCAGATGTCATGAGTTCAAATGTATTTCTGATTAATTATGGATATCCCAGCCAGGCTGAATAACAAACCACTCAAGAGAATCTGTGAAGACATAAAACCAAAAGCAGGGACAAACTCTCAAAGACAGCAGTTTGTGGATATTATGAATAAAGCTGCTATGAACATAGTTGAGCAAGTGTTCTTGTGGAAGGATGGAGAGGCATCTTTTGGGTATATGTCCAAAAAAGTTATAACTGGGTCTGTAGATAGGTCAATTGCTAATGTATGAAGGAACCACCATATTAATTTTAAAGCTGTACAAGTTCCTACTCCCCCACAGCAATAGAGGAATGTTCCCTTTACTCCACTTCCACACCAGCACATGATGTTTCTTGTGGTATTAATCTTAGCCATTATGACAAGTTAAAAATAAATCTCAAAGTATATTTTTAGCACATCCTTGATGGCTAAGTGTGGAACATTTTTTTTTTAAATTTTTTCTTAGCCATTTTAGATTCCTCTGCTGAGAATTCTGTGTTTAGATCTGTACTTCATTTGTATTGGTTATTTGGTTTGTTCAAGTCTAGTTTCCTGAGTTCTTTATTATACTAGGTGAGGCAACTGAGAACCACAAAATGATATGTACTCATTTATAAGTGTGTATTAGCTGTTAAGTAAAGCATAATCACAGTACAACCCAGAAAGCCAGAGTAGATAAGTAACAAGACTGCTGTAGTGGGGGATGCATAGATCTCCCAAGAAAGAGGAAATGAAATAGATTTTGTGGGTGGAATGGCAGCAGGTGTAGGAATGATCAGAAGAGGATTGAAAGGACAGAGGGAGAGAATACATGGGAAGATGATTGGAATAGGGGAGGTTTTAGGGGGCAATGTGAAAATCTAGTGCACTGGAAATTTCCAGGAAGCTATAAGTGTGACTGAAGTGAGGACGCCAACTAATTGAGAATAGAGAACCAGAACTGGACAGATTCTGTAGCCACACAAGGCTTCCAGTGGTGATAACAATCAAGCCAAAAAATATTTGAGCCACACTTGTCCTGCCTGCATGGTACACTGGGGCAACAGCAGCTCAGAGCTTGTATAATGCCCAACCAATGACTGGTGTAACTTGAGGCCACAAAAGGGAGCCCATGACCAACACTGCCTGGATGTTCAAGAACTGGAAGTCCAATGGCTCAGAGAATTAAGGGAGGACCAAATACCAAAGATGGCAAAAAAAAAAGTCAAGGAAATGATTCCAAATCTATTCTACTATAAACAGAGAATGGTGCCTGTTTCACCACTGGACTGCCATCTGAAACTACCTAGTAATTTTCTCTGCAACACACAGATTTTTCACTTCTTTGTTTCTTTTTCACTGGAGATATGCATGAGTCATCAAAAGTAAACATACAACAAAATCAATATTTTATCTAAGAAATCAGCCCATTGTTTTTAACTATGGCTTGCTCAGTTTCTTGGGGAATGGAGAAAGTAAGAAAGATTTGGAGCCAAAATATTCTAGAAATGACCTCTGGTGATATTTTTTATGGAGTCCAATATCCCACTGAAATGCTATGACCTTGACCTCCACTCCATTACTTTCAATTCTCCCTTCTCAGCAGTCCTACAAGATTGGCCACTTAAGTCTGTGTAAAGCTTTCTATGGCTTTTGCCATCTAAACTCTTAATATCTTCAACATTTCTCCAAAAGTCATCAATCCTAGCACCTATATTGCAACAAAATCACTTGTGATGTTCTATGTTTTGTCCAAACTTTCTTGTTTCTTGCTGTGATTAAATTTTCCATCTGAAAGTGTCTTAGGTAATAAAAGGGTTTATTTGGATATTACTGTATCATAACCCATCAATGTGGGAGCTTAGAATAGAAACTCAAGCTAGTACCTGAAGTCAAATATCCATGGAGAAACTTTGTTGTTTTTCTTGCCTGGCCACTGTCTTGTGTAAGCTACCTTTCATATCTAGCCCAGGCCGACTTGCTTATGGATATTGCCATGCTCAATGGAAGAGCCTTCCTACATTAATCTCCAATCAACACAATCTCTCAACCACACAGTAACCAGCAATTCTGATCTGGGAACAATCTCAGTTCATGTTCCTCCACATGACTCTAGGCTACATCATGTTGATAGCAAAAGCTAATTAGGAAAACTAGACAATGATACCTCAGAAGGTATTAGAAACTCAAAATCAATGTATTAACTAACTGTATCAATCATTTAAGCAGAAAAAAAATGAAATATGAAGATAGCAACAACTGGAAACACAGACATGCCTAGGAATGAGGATAAAAAAGGCTCTAAGGTAAAAAAAAAAACTAAGTTTTCTGTACACAAATTTCACAAACCAACAAAAAACATCAAGGTAATCATAACATAATAATGTAAATTTTTGTGAACACAAAAATTGGTGAATGTTAATAATTTTCCAGAGAAACAATATAATTAGATGACAACAAAACTAAAAACATAGATAGCTCCATTGAAAAAAATCAATACACAAAGACACACCTACAAATATATATCATAGTCCTTTAATAAGAACTATAAGATTAAAAAATCTCTGGTCATCATCACTCATATTGTGCATGCCAGTTCTCTCATTTGCTAATAATAAAAAATTATTTGGATGAGGATGCCTGTTCCACCAAAATTGGAGAGATTCACTTGAAGTTTTCTGGTATTTTAAATTTATAGAAAATAATTTTGACTACTAAAAAGATCGCATTCTCTTATGATAAAGAAAATGATATTTTCTAGGAGACACCAATTTGTTTCCCATGCTTGATGACTGGATGTGAGTCTGAATCAGTTAGCAAATGAAAACTTTTCGAAACCAAATACAGGATAACAGATTATTAAAACAATAGTATATGTTTTATATTATGCATCTAAAACAACTTAGTTTGCTCTAATAGCCTTATAAGTCACAAGAACTTTTGAAAACAAGTTCATCCTCATTTTTATGTGTAGGTTAATATATGAAAGAATGAATGTCTTCCAAGTATGTTCATGTGACACATTAAGAGAAGAGCATGTCAGATCCCCTGGATCTGGACTAGCAAGTACTTATGAAGCTCCCAACTTGGATGCTGAGATATGAACACAGATTGTCTCCAAAAACATATGCTGAAGCAATAGCCAAGCACCATAGTACATTCTATCCAATAAATGAAAGGTCTATCACAGATTAACAACAAAGTATAAATAAACACAGAAGTTAACAAATGATTTATCAGGAACATAATGAATCAATATTAAGACAGTGGGTATGGGAAATTTGTAGCATGAGTTGAATACAATCCAAAGAAAGTTCCCAAGAATTTATAACAGGATACCTGATTCCAAAGCTAAATGCAAAGTGGTAACTCTCAGAAGGCTCATTGGATTATGAAAAAGTAGTATACATATTGACACAATGTGACTTCTATATTGACCACAAAGCAACCATCATCAAGAATATGTACAATATTTGTGAATGAATAAAGTAGGGTTAGAGAAAAAGCCAAGAAAAAAGCAAAAAATATCGACAAATTTGAATGCTGTGGATATCCCTCTGTACAAATAAAATGCTGTTTGGCCAGTGGCTAGGCAGGAAGTATAGGCAGGACAAGAGAGAAGAGAATTCTGGGAAACAGAAAGCTGGAGGGAGACACCGCCAGCCGCCGCCATGAGAAGCAACATGTAAAGACACTGGTAAGCCACAAGCCATGTGGCAAAGTATAGACTAACAGAAATGGGTTAATTTAAGATAGAAAAGGTAGATAACAAGCAGCCTGCCACGGCCATACAGTTTGTAAACAATGTAAGTTTTTGTGTGCTTTCTTGGTTGGGTCTGAGCGACTGTGGGACTGGCGGGTGAGAGAGATTTGTCCTGACTACAAATGGCGTCCAACGTGTTGGCAAGAATTTCCACCTAAAACCTGAGAAAAAAGATTCTAAACCGGAGCTAAAAACAGCTTCCTAGTTGTCTTTCTCAAGGTAGCGGCAGCCTGCCGGTTTGAGCTACTATGGCGGGTTCCTGGCGTGTGTGTCTGACCTGCAGTGTGGTGGGAATGAGGAATCTACAAGTGACACTTTACTCTGCTGCATGGTGGATTTAGCCTTTGCTAATTAAAAAAAAAGGGGGGGGGAATTTCTGGGCTATACACTGCTTTGATAGAACTGCTTCTGATAGTTGATGGTACACATGGCTCCAGACTCTGAGCTGTCGGTAACCTGTACCACCGCCATGTTGGGAAGCTGAGGTGGGCGGAACCAGCAGCCACAGCAGCGTTTCAGTCTTACAAAGATGGATATTACACAGAGAATCTGGTTTATGTTGTCTTTGGGATTTTTAACTGCAGAAAAAGATTTGATCATAAAAGCTGTTGAGTTAAACAAATATGTAAATTTTAAAGGTACCTTGACTTCAAAATTTGGATATAAGGATATGTTGCTTTGGAAAAGAGTCTCTGCTTTTGTTTCCACAGAAAGCCAGAGGCTGTGGATTTGTTCCAGATTAAGATACATCAGGTTTGATCAGCCAAGACCACCTGAAAGGTCCCCGCTGACACCATGGCCCAGATGATCCAACATCCAGAATGCTTTCAAGGCAACTGGCTCAGAGGTTCACCCTAATGGACTACTCCATAATCCTAAAATTTTCTTTGTGTCCCCATAAGATACAGCGCCCCCCTCCAGCAGGAAGTAGTAAGAGAAACTACGCCCACATTCCCAAAATTATCAAGCTGGCTTTGGAGATGGAATTGGCTCACTCCTTCTCTAAACCCAGACATATTGTTAAAAGAAAAGGTTAAGAGTTTCTTATGTCCCAAATCAGAAGAGCCCTCTGGTGTGGGACAGAGAAAAACCAATATTTTTCTTTAAAACAGGTTGATTATAAACATGATCTCTTTCTAAAGAAAAAAAGGGGATATGATATAGATATAATAGGATAAAAGGGTAGATTAAGGAACTTACTTCTAAAGAGCAACAACTTGTTTAAAATGTTTACATTGGTATAGATTTTAGTCTATTGATACAAACTTAAAGTTAATTTTGTTATACTATGTATATATTTCTATTGTGTTTAAGGTATTATGTTTGTATAGCTCATTTAAAATTGTAATGGATAATTAAAAATAGATTAATAATAAATCATCTGTGATAATCATACTCATAGCCATGTTAGTTAAGTCTTCTGGGTATACATAGAGATATTCCAGATAGATAGGTAATCTTCAAATACTTCAAAGACCTTCAGAATATGGCATTTAAAATATTTTTAAAATTTAGACTTTCTGGACAGTGAGACATGTCTGCTCCTGGCAGCACCGATTTACTTCAGAGAGGAGGATGGGCATTGAAGACACTTCATATGGAATTTATCTTCACCTTGGCAAAAATAGCCATTTGGGCAAGAAACTGTTCTTGCCTGGACTGTTCGATCACCTGGACATGCAGGACCCATAGAAAGGTGACCACTGAACTTTGCTTGACAAAATGGTCCTTCAGGTTCCTGCTTCACAGAGGAAACTGCCAGACATTCTACAGGACACTGAGAGAAGTGACCAAGAGACTCTAGCCCTGTGGGCTGAAGAAAAATGCCCCAACATTACAAAGGAACATTAGGTGACTGTTCAGGCTGCCAGCTGTCTCTGTCTACCCTGCAAGACTCCCGAAAGTTGCTTGCATCCTTCTCCTGTTTCTCAGGTAATATTAAATCCTTCTGATGTCTTTGATGTGGTTGAAGACTAGATAGTTATAATTTCCTCAGTTATGATAAAAGATAAGTTAGATATAAAACCTTAGATTCACAAATATAAGATAGATAGGATATCTTCTTTAATATTGTAACTGTAATTCTTGCTTGATAATTGTTTTGTTATATGTAATTGTACTATGTAAAAGTTAAAACCTTCCTTAAAAAAAAAAAAGAAAAGGGGAAGTGCTGTGGATATCCCTCTGTACAAATAAAATGCTGTTTGGCCAGTGGCTAGGCAGGAAGTATAGGCAGGACAAGAGAGAAGAGAATTCTGGGAAACAGAAAGCTGGAGGGAGACACCGCCAGCCGCCGCCATGAGAAGCAACATGTAAAGACACTGGTAAGCCACAAGCCATGTGGCAAAGTATAGACTAACAGAAATGGGTTAATTTAAGATAGAAAAGGTAGATAACAAGCAGCCTGCCACGGCCATACAGTTTGTAAACAATGTAAGTTTTTGTGTGCTTTCTTGGTTGGGTCTGAGCGACTGTGGGACTGGCGGGTGAGAGAGATTTGTCCTGACTGGGCCAGGCAGGAATACTCTAACTACATTTGAATCAAGAGGCCAAAGGAAGTACACAGAGGAAATGTGGGATCCTGACCAGTGTTATCCAACTACCTATAATTCTATGTATATAGGAATTAAATAAACACAAATTTCACAACTCCCACAAAATCAACTCAAAGTTACCTTTAAATGCTGTTTCTGATGCTATAGCTATGGATATATCTCCCAAACTTAGAGGTCCCAAGCTCTAAAGCTTTCTAGGCAAATGGAGGTAATTGCATGCTATGCTCTGTGATCTCTCATGTCCCCTTGTGGTTTCAGGCAAACCCAGTCCCACTGATGCCCAATCACAAAACAATATAGAAGAATCATTTGTCTATATCCTGCCACATAGGTTATGATACATGATCTAAAATCTGCTCTATCCCCTCACCGACAATCAAGCAAAAATATTACAAATATCACAGCCTCCTATAGCCAGGCAAGCAGAGCCTCACCCTCCCCATTGGAACCACAGTCAAACAGTCTCAGAGAAGAAGGGCCATATCCCAGATCACCCCAATGACAAACAGAACCACAGTCTGGCTCATGGCCCATCACAGTCACAGAAGCTGTGACAGCTCAGCAGAACTGCTCTTCTTGGTCTGGGATCAGTGGTCCCCACATGCACAATGGGATGGATTGTGGTCTCATTCACAGCTACTACAGCAGAGCAAGATATGAATCCTTTGACAGAACCTGCAAGCTCCTTCCTGCTGGTGCTCCTAATTGTAAGCTTTCCTGAGGTCCCACATTAGCTAAGGCCACCCATCTCAGACTCAGGACAGAGTAATTCTGCACTCAAGAGGCAGAGCCAGGTGAATTTCAGTGAGTTTGTGGCCAGCCTGGGCTACCAAGTGAGTTCCAGGAAAGGTGCAAAAGTACAGAGAGAAACCCTGTCTCGAAAAAACAAAAAAAAAAAAAGGAATTATTTACTTATTATGTATACAGAAGGAGGGTGTAAGATATTAAACAGATGTTTTGAGCCACATTGTGGGTTCTGGGAATTGAACTCAGAACCTCTGAGTCATCTCTCCAGCCCAGTAATGTTCTTGAACAACACTGTTTTCCCCTGCTGCAGCACTTGCTTGATTACCCCCTCTTTGAAGTAACTGTCCCATTGTTATGATACTTTCTAGCTACTTCCCATTCCCTTTCATTTCACCTCTGGAAGTAGTATCGAAGGTGCTATTCTTCTTAAGAAGCTTAGGTGACATGAGACATATTTTGTGTAAGACCTCCACACCCAAGCATTTATATTTTCTACCTTATACTTTTCCTCTCTTTCTCATCTTTTGTGACTTTCACCTCAGAACCCTGTCACTGAAGAAGATGCTGCTGTTTCACATTACTTAACATATAATTTTGGAGCTGGGCAATGGAGGTGCATGCCTTTAATCCCAGCATTTGGGAGGCAGAAGCAGAAGGATCTCTGTGAGTTTGAGGCCAGCCTGGGCTGCAGAGTGAGTTCCAGGACAGGGTCCAGAGCTACACAGAGAAACCAAGTCACAACAACAACAACAAAAGAAATGATTTTGGAAATGTATTTGCTATATAAGTCTCCCCTCTGTCTAAGTGAGTAAACATGTAGACTTCTGTCCCTATTTAAATAGGTGAAAGTATAACCTGAAGACTGAACCTGAATGTCACAAGGATGATTAGCATATGTGGAATGCAGAATCTCTTCTATGTTGGCTCTTCTTTTAGCATTAGCTGGAGATGGATGCACACTATCCTTAAATAGATTTCTTCTTTATTTATACCTGAAGTGTGTCAAGTGATTTCTCCCTTGGAAAGCATTTTAATTCTAGAACAGCTGCATTTCAGTCCTGCTAAAAAAATGTTTCTGAAACAAGCTCTCTTATGTTGACACAAGAGGCCTTGGTCCTCATCTGTTGCTCTCTATGGGAATGACTTTCCTGTACTCTATAATACACATTAAAAATCTTAAATTAAATGATTGTATCACCTCAGAGTTTTAAAATTATCCATTTGTGTCATGTAGTTGCATATCCATTGCAGTAAAAACCAAAAGGTTTGCATGTGGAACATGGTTTCTACCTTCAGACCAGAATAGAAGGGGTAGTTCATTGTTTACACTGCTGGGGGAACCAGGGTAGGCCATGAGCTGCTGGAGTCACCATTATGACAGCAAACCAGATTGTAGCAGGGGGAGTGGTTTTGTAATTTCCCAGCATGTACTGATTGATGATTTGTGAATGAAGACAGACCAGACTGGTTGGTGTACAATTTGGGAAAGTCAACTTGCACCAAAGGATATTGAATTTTCAATTAGGAAACTCCTATGCAGATAAGTTCAGCCCTGCTCGACACAGTTATGTAAGCTCAGAGGTTTGAGGAAAAAGGCCTTTGACTGTAACTCTGTTTGGCAGGTTACAGATCACAGCAGCCAACAGTGCATTTGGGAAAATCAACCTATCTGTTATTAATGATATTCCCTCTACTAGAGAATCTTCCACTCTTTTTTAAAGTCAATATTGCTAACTTTTTTTTTGAGACAAGATTTCTCTGTGTAGCTTTAGAGACTTTCCTGGAACAAACTCTGTAGCCCAGATTGGCCTCGAACTCACAGAGATCTGCCTGCCACTTTTTCCTGAGTGCTGGTATTAAAGGTGTGTGACACCACCATGTGGCATAGCTCAGTTTTTATCTTGAAAAATACATAATTATCACGTTAAAAATACCACTTATTGCTATTATTTTGAACATGTTTAAGGGCATTGCTGCTTTTATCTGTTTGTTCCTGCTCTCTAATGTGTCTAGGTTATTAATTGTTTCATTCCTTTTCTCTCAAGAGCTGTTGATTATTGATTTCTGTGTAGAGCAGTGTCTCTGTAGCCCAGGCTTGTTGCCTCCTGCTATGTAATTGAGAATTTCATTGAACATCTAAACCTGCCTCTGCTGCCCAGTGCTGGAAAGATAGCCAATACCTCTTTCTAGGATGGCTGTAATATGAAGGAAAAATGGAGCAGTTACTGAGTGTCCCCCAGTCTCTCTGGCTTTTTGCAAGGACATAAACATGAAGAGGGACCTGTGCAAGAATTGAGTTCACTGAAAATCTTTGAAGTTAATGATTTGAAAGTGCAGAAAAGGGAGGGAAAGGACAAGGGTGAGAGATTTTCATTTTTCCACCATATTTGAGAACAGCAATGTGGAGTAATGTAATCAATTTTTGGTGATCCACAGATATTCTGCGTGGCCAATTCTTGGGGTACACTGACTGGCACATTCAGTAATCTGAATAAAGGGCTGACCCTATCATGAAACAAAATTACTGTAGTTGCACTTGTTTAACTGAGATTGAAGATCTGGATAAAATAGTGTAGCCCTGCCTAACAAGACTGCTATTTTCCTTTTTTAAGATGTGTAGCCTCAGAAAAAAAAATGCATGTGAGTAATCCTTGGTTTTTCATACACATCCCTAGTATCTTGAACACATGGTCATGGATTCTATTCCAACTCTTCCAAATAATTCTTTGATATTATATGTCCATGGTCTCTTTCTTACCTGCAAGCCCTACCATTGACCACTAATTGTTTTCTAATTCATGGCCTTTTTTCTTTAACATTCAAATATTAACAACAGTTACTGTTTGAATGTGACCTGTGTTTGGCTGCAGGACTTCCCAGATATGAATGCAATGGTTTCCTGCACTGGACAATCTGTGTGTATTTGTACACAAAGGACTGTGTGCTTGGGAAGGAGAACAAGAATTACTCTGGGAGACTGGAAGAATTTTGAAAACACAGATTTTTCCAGATAAGGGTCCTGTCTGCCCCTAAATTGGAAGGGCATAGCTGAGAAGGCCTGTGCTATCTGTGTCATTTGATCTCTGATCACCCAGTAGGGGACCTGC
>NW_023412851.1:0-6359 GCF_903995425.1 Onychomys torridus
AGGAGAGATAAATCTCCCGCCCCGGGAGAATCAGCACCCTGAGACAAGGCAATCAGTAAGCATTCTGCTGAATGAGAACCCAGATCACATGGGATTTGGTGCTATGGAGCCCATAGGAGCCAGAGTCCTGCCTTTCTCCATCGCACCTCTTAAAGGGCAGCAGAACCCCTTCTCTGGGATGGGAATGACTCTTGCCCTGGGTGGCTTTCCCAGCTTCTGTGTATGTTGGTGAAAATAATCCTGATCAGTCAGAATGGCTTCTTTGATTTGATTCTCTGGCAAACTCCTATTCATCCTTCAAAACTTTGCTCCCAAGTCACCTCCTCTGAGAAGGGCTCCCTCCAGCCTGGCATTGTGTGAAGTTGAGTGTGTGCTGTTTGAGGATACTGGTCTGCAGCCTGCCAGGTCACTCTCTCCGTGAATCTGAAAAGGCAATGGGTAGAGTCTTTTTCTTCCCCAAGTATAGCTATTCATTTATGAAAAGAATTCCTGAGGGGCTGAGGACCTGAGTCAGCTGGTACAGTGCATAAAGGAAGTCTTGGGTTCGATCCCCAATACACCCTTGTCTGTAATGCAAGCATTCAGGAGGATCAGAAGTTCAAGGTCATCTTTGGCTACTCAGCGAGTTTGAGGCCTGCCTGAAGTACAGGTGACCCTGTCTTAAAACAAAGAAGATGGTAGGCAGGCTGGCTCAGTGGGGAGAGGAGCTGGCTGCCAAGGCTGGCAACCTGAGTCTGACTCCTGGAACGAACAGTGTGGAGAGAACCAACTCCCACAACTTGTCATTTGACCTCTACTCGTACATCCCGGCATGCTTCCAACCACACGCAAAACAAATAAGTGTTATTAAAAAAAAATAGATCTAAAAACAAGAAACAAAACAAAAAACAACAAAAGGAAGGGTAAGGTCTGCTTGTCTCCATTCTCTCTTTGACCCATACACCACATCTTTTCCTGCAGTGAAGCAGGTCCAGGACTGGTCCAGGCTGGGGTCAGGTAGGGAGGGGGCTTAGAAATAACGGTATGGAAGAAAGCACTGGTTGAGGAATGAAGAGGTGAGGTTGGGGAATGCCCAGTGTCGGTCTGTAAAAGCCTTGCCTGTGTTGTGCTGACCACAACACCCCCACCTGCCACACGTTGAAATCCACCAGAAGATTCCCAGGAGGATTCCCTGGGCACCTGCCTCATCCAAAGTCACCTGAAAAGGACAAAACAAAACCAGAAGCTCGCCGGCCTGGTAGGAAACCCCAGGAGGTCCATCAGCAAGACAGAGTGTTTCATTAAGCACTAACGGCTTTGTGTTTTTTCCTCCAATCCCCATATTGGGTGTGGCCCAGCCCCTACAAGGCATTCTGGATCTGGAGAGATCTGAGAGTTTCTAGAAGCGGAAGAGGGAAGGAAGGGGCAGGGCCAACCTCTCCAAAAAGAGGGTACCGACTTCCCTTCCCAATGCTCCATCTCATTCTTAGCCCTAACCAGCTCTGACAACAGCTCACCAGTCCGTGTACTGTGGTCTCTGCCTTAGGCACCCTGTTCTCTTTTTCTTTCCTACTTTTCCTTCTTGATCAGGTAGCTGAGGGTGGCTTCAAGTCTGTCTGGATCTGACCTTGAACTTGTGATCCTCCTGCCTCTGCCTCCTGAGTACTGGGATTGCAGGAGAGCACTTCCACGCTTGGTTAATACTGTGGGTGGTCAGCCCCAGGGCTTCGCGCATGCTAGGTGAGCACCATCAACCAAGCCACATCTTTGGTGCTGGACTAGCTTTTCTAAGCCCAAACTGTGCCTGTGGTATCTGACCCAGCAACTCCCTTCACCTCCAGACTCTGTCCTGAACTTTTTTTTTTTTTTCACATCACTGCACACAAGAATGTTGGTTACAGCCACGGGGTTGTATTTATGAAATCCCAACCCTCAGGAGGCTGAGACAGAAAAGTTGTCGATTTGAATCTGGCCTGGACGACATAGTGAGTGCCAGTCCAGTCTGAGTTACAGACTGAGACCCTATTTCCAAAGAACTACAAAGGTAAAGAATGTCCCTTGCAAGTCTTTGTGCGGTTAAACACGGAAGCACCCTACATAGCCATCCCCTGGAGATTTATCAAATGTGGACCAGCGTGTATAGCCTTATGGTGGAGTTGTCACCGAGAGAAGCGTTTGAGGAAGAAGGAAGTTCTGGAACTGTATGAACAACGGCATGAGGCTTCTCTAAGGGCAGTAGATATGATTAGTTCTGGACTGTGAAGGAAGGTATGAGGAACATTTGAGGGTCAGGGACTTCCAGGAGTGAGTGGCAGATGTCTCAGCTGGCATTGGAAGAAGGAGGTAGAGAAAGAAGAGAAAGGAACCCCTAGAGGAGAAGAGGTGAGAAGATGGGGTCACCACCCTAAGCTTGGAGAGGGAGGACAGAGGCCTGGGAAGTGGTGGGTGGGTGGGCTAGGGTCTCTAAGAGCAAGTTCAGGCCTTGGTGAGATGAGATGGCAAGAAGGGACGGGAAAGGGGCATGGTGCACCTCCCTCTGGAGGATCTAGAGTCTGTGTAAGGCTTGGTGGTGCATGCCTTTAATCCTAGCACTTGAGAGGGGGAGGCAGGTGGGTTTCTGTGAGGCCAGCCTGGTCTACAAAGAGAGTAGCTAGAACTACATAGTATAAGACTCTGTCTTTATGGGGGGGGAAAGCTTTTGGCGTAGAAGAGACTACCCAATCTGGGTTCATCTGAGGCCAGCCTGGTCTACAAAGAGGCAGCTAGAACTACATAGTATAAGACTCTGTCTTTATGGGGGGGCGAAGCTTTTGCCATAGAAGAGACTACCCAATCTGAGTTCATCTGAGACCAGCTGCCTCCACATGCCACCCAAGTTCAACTCCAATAAGATCAAAGTCATAAACTTGAGGTGCACCAGAGGCCAGATTGGTGATGCATTCACCTTGGCTCCAAGATCTGCACCTTGATTCTCAAAAAAAAAAAAAAAAAAAAAAAAAAAAAAAAAAAAAAAATTCATGATGATGTTGCTAAGGTAACTAGTGACTGGAAAGGTCTTAAAATGGGCAGCGTAACTGATCACTCGAGCAGACAGGCCCAGCCCTTCTGCCTCTACCCCATCATCAGAGCCCCCAAGAAGCCATAGAGAGAGAAAGGAGCAGAGTAACATTGAACATGATGGGAATAGCATGTTTGATGATGTTATCAACACCACCCATCAGATGTGCACCATTCTTTAGCAAGAGAACTTTTCAGAACTACTAAGGAGGTCCTGGGTACTTTATATTCTGTGAGCTGCAAGGTGGGTGGTTGCAGCACAGAGGACATCAGCAGTGGGGCAGTGACCCCACCCTCAGGACAGCACAGATGACATCAGCAGTGGTGCAGTGGTCCCACCCTCAGGACAGCACAGATGACATCAGCAGTGGTGCAGTGGTACAGTGTCCCCCACCCTCAGGACAGCACAGATGACATCAGCAGTGGTGCAGTGGTGCAGTGTCCCCACCCTCAGGACAGCACAGATGACATCAGCAGTGGTGCAGTGGTACAGTGTCCCCACCCTCAGGACAGCACAGATGACATCAGCAGTGGTGCAGTGGTGCAGTGGTGCAGTGTCCCCCACCCTCAGGACACAGATGACATCAGCAGTGGTGCAGTGGTGCAGTGGTGCAGTGTCCCCCACCCTCAGGACAGCACAGATGACATCAGCAGTGGTGCAGTGGTGCAGTGGTGCAGTGTCCCCACCCTCAGGACAGCACAGATGTCATCAGCAGCAGTGGTACAGTAGCCCCACCCTCAGGACAGCACAGATGACACCAGCAGTGGTGCAGTGGTGCAGTGTCCCCACCCTCAGGACAGCACAGATGACATCAGCAGTGATGCAGTGGTGCAGTGGTCCCACCCTCAGGACAGCACAGATGACATCAGCAGTGATGCAGTGGTACAGTGTCCCCACCCTCAGGACAGCACAGATGACATCAGCAGTGGTGCAGTGGTGCAGTGGTCCCACCCTCAGGACAGCACAGATGACATCAGCAGTGGTGCAGTGGTGCAATGTCCCCCACCCTCAGGACAGCACAGATGACATCAGCAGTGGTGCAGTGGTGCAGTGTCCCCCACCCTCAGGACAGCACAGATGACATCAGCAGTGGTGCAGTGGTCCCACCCTCAGGACAGCACAGATGACATCAGCAGTGGTGCAGTGGTGCAATGTCCCCACCCTCAGGACAGCACAGATGACATCAGCAGTGGTGCAGTGGTGCAGTGTCCCCCACCCTCAGGACAGCACAGATGACATCAGCAGTGGTGCAGTGGTGCAGTGGCCCCACCCTCAGGATAGTACAGATGACAGCAAAATGAAACACCCCCACCCCACCCCCAGGAAAAACAGCTAGTGTGGAGCCAAGGATGTGGCCAGTTGGTAGATGCTGGCTCAGCACGTCCAAAGCCCTGGTCCCAAGGCCAGGCTGTATAAACCAAGGATGGTGGTGCACATCTGTGATCTCAGTATTCTGGAGGTGGAGGCAGAAGGATCAGACGTACATGGCAAGCTTGAGGTCAGCTTGGGCTACATGAGACTACGTCAAAAAAGAAAAGGAGGAGAAGATGAAGCTACATGTTCCCTGCCTTCAAGGCAGGAAGCCAGCAGAGAGACACATTAAGAGACCATTAAGCTGGGCAGTGGTGGCACATGCCTTTAATCCCAGCACTCGGGAGGCAGAGGCAGGCTGATCTTTGTGAGTTCGAGGCCAGCCTGGTCTACACAGCAAGATCCAGGAAAGGCGTAAAGCTACACAGAGAAATATTGGTGAAATTATTAAGGCCACGCCACGTAGTTAAAAGGGAGGCTTATTTTGTGGGGTAACTTACAAATGAAGGGGTAGGTTGCAGGCAAAGGTAAAGGGTAGTCCGGCGGTGTTCTCTGGAGAACTCTGCTCGGTCCACCTCTAGTGTCCCGCGTCCCGGAACCAAGAGACCACCTCCTCCTGCTCCTCGGTCCTCCGCTCCTTCCTCTGCCCCGCCTTGTGGGCGTGATCATTACTGAAGCCTCAATGGGGGTTGAAACTTCCAGGACAATGCTGGGATGGCTACCCACTACAGAGAAAACCTGTCTTGAAAAAACAAAACAGAGAGAGAGAGAGAGAGAGAGAGAGAGAGAGAGAGACCATTAAGACACAGTTGAGTGTGTCAGAGACCCCCGTGACGGCAGGGTCTTTTGTTGGAGGGTGTCTGTCTATCCACTAGAAGGTGGGTTCTTCTCCAGTAGGGCTTCCCAGAGGGAATGACAGCTTGTCATACAGCTTTTTGCTTAAGACATTGTGTTTATTTAATTTCTGTCCCTATGAAAAATACCAGAGTGTCACAGAGACTTTTTTGTTCTTGTGACAAAGTGTCTGAGAAGAGCAACTTCAGTAAGGAGGGAAGGGTTTATCTGGCTCACAGTCTGAGGTCTCTCTCAGTCAGGTCCACCCTGGTGGCAGGAGCAGGAGGCAGCTGGTCACACTGAGGCTCCCTCCCAGGACAAGCCCCCAGTGCTTTAATGATCTCTTATTTGTCCCCATCTCTTAAAGGTTCTGACCTTTCCAAAGCACCATCTGGAGCAAAGCTTTTAGCACACGAACCTTAGGATACACTCAACATTGCCCTAGAGCAGGTAACGAGGTGCAGCTTGGCTCGTGGGGGAACACACTATTAGGGAAACCAATGTCCAAAGAGAAGCATATTAGGGAAAAAGACACCAAGTAACAGACTGGGGAGATAGCTCAGTCCTCAGTTTATTGCTCACAAGCAAGCAGAGGACCTAAGCTTGATGCCCAGAACTCACTTAAAAAGTCAGGTACTGTAGTGTGCTCACTGCTGGGGAGACAGAGACAGGACAATCCCTCAGGCTCTCTGGCCAGCCAGCCTAGACTACTTGGCAAGCTCCAGACTAATGAGAGATCCTGTCTGAAACAAACAAACAAAACAAAAATAAAAACAAAAAAAAACCCACCAAGGTCGGGGCTCAGTAGCTAAGAGCACATGTGGCCCTTTCAAGGACTAGGGTTCAGCTTCCAGTACACATATCCAGCAGCTCATAGATAGATGCCTATTAAATCCAGTTCCAGGAGATCTGATGCCCTCTTCTGGACTCCACAAGCACCTGCATGCATGTATGAGCACATATATGCATGTGCATACACACACACACACACACACACACACACACACACACACACACACACACGATGTCCAGGACCCAACTAGTGTGGAGGTATGTGGGGCTGGGCTGTTAATATCTCCATTTTACAGAAGGGGAGATCACAGTTTCATTCAAGGAAGTACCATCAAGTCAGGATGTGGCTGGCAAGTGGTAGACTGGGGCTTCAAACCCCGTGATT
>NW_023412852.1:0-4816 GCF_903995425.1 Onychomys torridus
AAGAGGAAATTTCTGTGAAACCCACTGTATTTTGATCTCAAATGTATTTACACCGTTCATGAACCCAAAGTCTTTCCCACTATTAACTAAAGAACATTTATTTAACAGGAGCTGTGGTTTGTATAAGTTTCATAAGCAGAGTTGAACTAGATATAGTCCTAATGAGTAGGAAACACAGTTCTTGTTTACTGGGCTTGCTGATGTTTCTTGCTGTATTCTAGAAGTTGTAAAGAAGAGCAGGCTTCTTGCGTTAAAACAGAGTGTGTTTCCTGGATGAGAACTCTGGTCTGAATTTCCCTTCAGAAACGGAGTTAAACCACAGGATCTGTGTATTCCTACAAGCAAGATGTCTTTTCTGGTAAACGCAATGAATTTTGGGCTCAAATGAATTTACACAGTTGACGAACCCCACGCGTTTCTCACTATTAACTAAAAAGCATTTATTTAACAGGAGCTGTGGTTTGTATCAGTTTCATAAGCAGAGTTGAACTAGAGATCTGTGGTTTGTATCAGTTTTATAAGCAGAGTTAAACTAGATAAGGTCCGTATGAGTAGGAAACACATTTCTTTTTTTTTTTTGGGGGGGGCTTGCTCATGTTTCTTTCTTTTTTGGAGACTCTGGAAAGAAGAGCATGCTTCTTGCGTTAAAACAGAGTGTGGTTAATGGATGAGAACATAGGTCTGAATATCCCTTATTTAACAGATTTGAGATCCAGGATATATGTCTTGCTACAAGGAAGAGTTCATTACTGGTAAACCCAGTGAATTTGCGGCTCAAAAGAATTTACACAGTTCACAAACCCAACGTGTTTCTCACTATTAACTAAAGAGCATATATTTAACGGAGCTGTGGTTTTTATAAGTTTCATGAGCATAGTGGAACTAGATATGGTCCGTATGATTAGGAAACACAGTTCTTTTTTTTTTTACGGGCTTGCTCATATTTCTTGCTGTATTGGGGACACTGGAAAGAACAGCATGCTTCTTGCATTAAAACAGAGTGTGTTTCATGGATGAGAACACTGGTCTGAATTTTCCTTCATGAACGGAGTTAAACCACCAGATATTTGTCTTCCTACAAGCTAGAGGTCATTTCTGGTAAACCCACTTAATTTTGGGCTCAAATGAATTTACACAGTTGACGAACCCCACGTTTTCTCACTATTAACTAAAAAGCATTTATTTAACAGGAGCTTTGGTTTGTATAAGTTTCATGAGCAGAGTTAAGCTAGATATGGTCCGTAGGACTAGGCAACACAGTTCTTTTTTTCTTGTCTTTCTCATGTTTCTTGTTGTATTGGAAATGCTGGAAAGAAGAGCATGCTTCTTGCATTAAAACACAGTCTGTTTCATGGATGAGAACACTGGTCTGTATTTCCCTTCAGAAACGGATTTAACCACAGGATCTTTGTCTTCCTACAAGCAAGAGGTCATTTCTGGTAAACCCAGTGTATTTGCTGCTCAAATGAATTTACACAGTTTACAAACCCAAAACGTTTCTCACTATTAACTAAAGAGCATTTTTTTTTAAATCAGGAACTGTGGTTTGTATCAATTTCATAGTCAGTGTTGAACTAGATATGGCCCTTATGAGTAGGAAACACAGTTCTTGTTTTCTCGGCTTGCACATGTTTCTTGCAGTATTGGAGACGTTGGAAAGAACAACATGCGTCTTGCGTTAAAACAGAGTGTGTTTAATGGATGAGAACACAGTTCTGAATTACCCTTCAGAAACGAATTTAAGATTTAGGAACTGTGTCTTCCTACAAGCAAGAGGACATTCCTGGTAAATCAACTGAATTTCTGCTCAAAGAATTTACACAGTTCACAAACCCAACGTGTTTCTCACTATTAACTAAAGAGCATTTATTTAACAGGAGATGTGGTATGTATAAGTTTGCATGAGCAGGGTTGAACTGGATATGGTCCGTATGATTAGGAAACACAGTTCTTTTTTTAAGGGCTTGCTCATGTTTCTTGCTTTATTGGAGACGCTGGAAAGAAGAGCATACTTCTTGTGTTAAAACAGAGTGTATTTCATGGATGAGAACACTGTTCTGAATTTTCCTTCAGAAACGGAGTTAAACAACAGGAATGTGTTTTCCTACAAGCAAGAGGAAATTTCTGGGAAACCCACTGTATTTTGGTCTCAAATGTATCTACACAGTTCACGAACCCAAAGTGTTTCACACTATTAACTAAAGAGCATTTACTTAACAGGAGCTGTGGTTTGTATAAGTTTCATGAGCAGAGTTGACCTAGATATAGTCCTTATGAGTAGGAAACACAGCTCTTGTTTACTGGGCTTGCTTATGTTTCTTGCTGTATTAGAGAAGTTGTAAAGAAGAGCAGGCTTCTTGCGTTAAAACAGAGTGTGTTTCCTGGATGAGAACTCTGGTCTGAATTTCCCTTCAGAAACGGAGTTAAACCACAGGATCTGTGTATTCCTACAAGCAAGATGTCTTTTCTGGTAAACGCAATGAATTTTGGGCTCAAATGAATTTACACAGTTGACGAACCCCACGTATTTCTCACTATTAACTAAAAAGCATTTATTTAACAGGAGCTTTGGTTTGTATAAGTTTCATGAGCAGAGTTAAGCTAGATATGGTCCGTAGGACTAGGCAACACAGTTCTTTTTTTCTTGTCTTTCTCATGTTTCTTGTTGTATTGGAAACGCTGGAAAGAAGAGCATGCTTCTTGCATTAAAACACAGTCTGTTTCATGGATGAGAACACTGGTCTGTATTTCCCTTCAGAAACGGATTTAACCACAGGATCTTTGTCTTCCTACAAGCAAGAGGTCATTTCTGGTAAACCCAATGAATTTTGGGCTCAAATGAATTTACACAGTTCACGAACCCAACACGTTTCTCACTATTAACTAAAGAGCATAGATTTAACAGGAGCTGTGGGTTGTATCAGTTTCATAAGCAGAGTTGAGGTAGATATGGTCCGTATGAGTAGGCAACACAGGTATTTTTTCTGGGTTTGCTCATGTTTCTTGCTGTATTGGAGACGCTGGAAAGAACAGCAAGCTTCTTGCGTGAAAACAGAGTGTGTTCTATGGATGAGAACAGTGGTCTGAATTACGCTTCAAAAACGGATTTAAGATCCAGGATCTGTGTCTTCCTACAAGCAAGAGGTCATTTCTGGAAAACCCACTGAATTTTGGGCTCAAAAGAATTTACAGAGTTGACTAATCCAACATGTTTCTCACTATTAACTAAAGAGCATTTATTTACAGGAGCAGTTGTTTGTATCAGTTTCTTAAGCAGAGTTGAACTAGATATGGTCCGTATGAGTAGGCAACACTGTATTTTTTTCAGGGCTTGCTCTTGTTTCTTGCTCTATTGGAGACGCTGGAAAGAAGAGCAAGCTTCTTGCGTTAAAACAGAGTGTGTTAAATGGATGAGAACACTGGTCTGAATTTTCCTTCAGAAATGGAGTTAAACCACAGGAACTGTGTCTTCTTACAAGCAAGAGGTCATTTGTGGTAAACCCACTGAATTTTGGGCTCAATTGAATTTACAGAGTTCTGGAAACCTATGTGTTTCTCACTATTAACTAAAGAGCATTCATTTAACAGGAGCTGTGGTTTGTATCAGTTTCATAAGCAGGGTTGAACTAGATATGGTCCGTATGAGTAGGAAACACAGTTCTTTTATTCCGGGCTTGCTCATGTTTCTTGCTGTATTGGAGACACTGGAAAGAAGAGCATGCTTCTTGTGTTAAAACAGAGTGTGTTTCATGGATGAGACACAGGTCTGAATTTCCCTTCAGAAACGGAGGTAAACCACAGGATCTTTGTCTTCCTACAAGCAAGAGTTTATTTCTGGTAAACCCAATGAATTTGCAGCTAAAATGAATTTACACATTTTACAAACCCAACACATTTCGCAGTATTAACTAAAGAGCATTTATTTAACTGGAGCTGTGGTTGCTATCAGTTTCATAATAGAGTTGAACTAGATATGGCCCTTATGAGTAGGAAACATAGTTCTTTTTTTTCTGGGCTTGCTCTTATTTCTTGCAGTATTGGGACGCTGGAAAGAAGAGCATGCTTCTTGCGTTAAAACAGAGTGTGTTTCTTGGATGAGAACACTGGTCTGAATTTCCCTTCAGAAACTGAGTTAAACCACAGGAATTGTGTCTTCCTACAAGCAAGAGGTCATTTCTGGTAAACCCAGTGAATTTGCGGTTCAAAGGAAATTACAAAGTTCACAAACCCAACACGTTTATCACTATTAACTAAAAAGCATTTATTTAACTGGAGCTTTGGTTTGTATCAGTTTCATAAACAGAGTTGAGCTAGATATGGTCCGTAGGAGTAGGCAACACAATCCTTTTTTCTAGGCTTGCTCATGTTTTTTGCTGTATTGGAAAAGCTGGAATGATGACCATGCTTGTTGCGATAAAACACACTGTATTACATGGATGTGAACCCTGGTCTGAATTTTCCTTCCGAACCAGAGTTAAACCATAGGATCTGTGTCTTCCTACAAGTAAGAGTTCCTTTCTGGTAAACCCAGTGAATTTGTGGATCAAAGGATATTACAAAGTTCACAAACCCAACATGTTTATCACTTTTAACTAAAGAGCATTTATTTAACAGGAGCTGTGGTTTGCATCAGTTTCATAAGCAGAGTTTTAATAGATATGTTCCATATGAGTAGGAAACCCAGTTCTTTTTTTCTGGGCTTGCTCATTTTTCTTGCTGTATGGGAGACTCTAGGAAGAACAGCATACTGCTTGCGTTAAAACAGAGTGTATTTCATGGATGAGAACACTGGTCTGAATTTCAATCTCTCTTTTGT
>NW_023412853.1:0-2732 GCF_903995425.1 Onychomys torridus
GCTAAGAATATCCATACCTTTAGAGTCCATTGATCTAGTATATCATTACTTTTGTCAGGGCACCTGGCAGGCCTGTATGAGCTCTAAATGTTGGGGATAAAAGCAGGACTTCCTATGCCAAATCAATTGTGTAGTTGTTGAAACAAAATGTAGACCGGACTGCAGCTTTTAACAGGTCCAGCTACTTCCAAAATTTTGAGGGCATTAATAATGTAGGCAGAGTCTGATATCAAATTAAAGGAAAGGACAAGCCTTAAAGGCTTCAATCATATCTTCAATTCTACAATCTGAGGGAGCCAGGTTGAAATTGGTGTTGTACAGGCTCTTGTGTATCTATCATGTATATGCCACATCCAGTCTTAGATCCATCTGTAAACACATTTAGGGCATTAGGGATGGGCTGCGATGACGTTATCCTAGGGAATATCCACCGGTGTTCCTTAAAGAACCCTAATAGTGGGTGTTTGGGGTAATGGTTATCCATGCATACAGTAAAGCTACATTGCAAAATGGCCCAATCATCTATTGTAGCACACAATGTTTGAACTTGATGACTGGTATAAGGCACTATAATGGTAACTGGAGCGACCCCAAAATACTGTAGGCATTGTTGGATTCCAATCATGGCAAGGCTTGCCACGGCAGTAGGGTAATATTCAATGGATTTAGTTGGCGAAATCTTGGAATAGATCCAGAATAATGGCCCATCCTGCCATAACAACCCAGTGGGCTGGTAATAGGTAGGAAGGATGCACAGGATAATGTCTTTACCTTCTTGTAAACTCTGTAAGAAGGCACCCTGTAACCTCTCTTCCACCTTTTGTAAAGCCTTCCCTGCCTCCTCAGTTAATTGTCTCGGAGACTCTAATGCAGAATCCCCATTTAAGATGTTGTAAAGAGGCTTTAAGTCATAATTTGGTAACTTTAAATAACATCTAATCCAATTTATATCTCCTAACAATTTTTGAAAATCATTTAGGGTTCGTAAATTATCTTTTCTCAATTTTTTGTGGGATGATACATCTCTCATTAACCTTTGCTCCTAAATAATTAATAATTTTGTCCTTTTGTACCTTTTCAGGGGCTATAAACAGCCCCCTCCCTTCAAGCATTTGACCAGATCTACATAGGCTTGTTCCAGCATTTGTGTTTCTTTTGCTGCTAGTAAAATATCATCCATATAATGTATGCATCTCAGGGCAGGATAATTCTGCCGAAGTGGAGCAATAGTCTCATCTACATAAAGTTGACACATGGTGGGACTATTGGCCATGCCTTAAGGCAACATCACCCACTCATATCTTTTATCAGGTTCCTCATAATTAGGGAAGGAACAGTGAAGGCAAATCTCTCACTATCTTGAGCCCATAGCGGAATAGAAAAGAAGCAATCTTTAATATCAATGACGATGACAGGCCATGAGGCTGGCAAGGAGGAAAGTAATGGTAAGCCACGCTGTACAGGGCCCAGAACTTGCATCTGCTTGTTAATGGCCCGCAAGTCATGTAATAGGCGCCATTTGCCAGACCTTTTCTTTATTACAAAAATAGGTGTATTCCACGGGGACACTGAAGGCTTAATGTGTCCCAAAAAGAGTTGCTCCTCCACTAGTGCCCTAGCAGCAGTCAGCTTTTCAGAGGAAAGCGGCCACTGAGGAACCCATATGGGCTCCTCTGTCTTCCAAGATATGGGGATACCTCCCTCAGTGGCCCCTAGGAAAAACCCAGGCCTTGTCTATGGCTCCTTTGTTGTACCCTAATGAGGTCTTTTCTTCCCTGCAGAAATTTCCCTAATCCATAACCTGGGTGATAACCCATGTTATTCATCATCCTAAATGAATGCTGGGGAGCAAGCATTACTTAACCTGAAACCCATATCTTTTAAAAGGTCTCTGCCCCACAGGGAAATCGGGAGTTCCAGCACATAGGGCTGCATAGTCCCGGAATGCCCTTCCCCATCTTTCCATTGTAATTGTCTTGCACTTATGTCTGGGGCTTTGGCATATCCCAGGCCTTGTAATGTCTGGGAGGAGATTTGTATGGGCCATCCTGACGGCCAATCTTTCTTGGCAATGATGTTCTTGTCTGTCCCTGTGTCCAATAAACCTAGAATCTTTTTGTTATCAACAGTGAGTTCTAACACTGGCCTCTGATCCATATCCAAGGACAGAAATGTTAAGTCTGTCCCTGTGGATCTGAAACCACCTTCCCCTCTTTCTTTTGATTGCGCTGCAAAGCGGCCATGTAGGCTAGGCAAGATCAGTAACTGGGCAATTCGATCACCCGGGGAAATGGCCGAGATTCCTCTCTGAGACTCAACCATGATTTTTACAATTCCGGTATAATCTGGATCAATCACCCCGGGGTGAACTCTGAGGCCTCGTAGGGTTGTGGAGCACCTCCCTATTAATATGCCCACCGTGCCAGGCTCAAGAGGTCCTTTAATATCGGTGTCCACCAGCTGGACCCCCATTTGTGGAGTCAGTACGAGTCTGGTGGTGGCACAGAGGTCCAACACTGCTGAGCCCACAGTGGCTCTCCACGGTCCTTGGGGTGTTGAAGGGTTGGCCATTGCTCCTGGCTCCATTCCCTATCCTGGTTCTCAACTGCCCCATATATTTGTGGGCCCTGAGGGCGGGGGCCCCACTGTCCAGTTTTTGGATGTGCTCCTGATTGGCCTTGAACCAACGGTTGACCGTTTATGTCCTTCACTGACTGACATTTATTTGCCCA